>NC_053396.1:229633111-229899067 GCF_905171765.1 Bufo bufo
AGTAAAGAGTCCATAGTCTCACGGCTCTTACAGTAAAGAGTCCATAGTCTCACTGCTCTTACAGTATAGAGTCCATAGTTTCACTGCTCTTACAGTAAAGAGTCCATAGTCTCACTGCTCTTACAGTAAAGAGTCCATAGTCTCACTGCTCTTACAGTAAAGAGTCCATAGTCTCACTGCTCTTACAGTAAAGAGTCCATAGTCTCACTGCTCTTACCGTATAGAGTCCATAGTCTCACTGCTCTTACAGTATAGAGTCCATAGTCTCACTGCTCTTACAGTAAAGAGCCCATAGTCTCACTGCTCTTACAGTAAAGAGTCCATAGTCTCACTGCTCTTACAGTAAAGAGTCCATAGTCTCACTGCTCTTACAGTAAAGAGTCCATAGTCTCACTGCTTTTACAGTATAGAGTCCATAGTCTCACTGCTCTTACAGTATAGAGTCCATAGTCTCACTGCTCTTACAGTATAGAGTCCATAGTCTCACTGCTCTTACAGTATAGAGTCCATAGTCTCACTGCTCTTACAGTATATAGTCCATAGTCTCACTGCTCTTACAGTAAAGAGTCCATAGTCTCACTGATCTTACAGTAAAGAGCTCCATAGTCTCACTGCTCTTACAGTAAAGAGTCCATAGTCTCACTGCTCTTACAGTAAAGAGTCCATAGTCTCACTGCTCTTACAGTATAGAGTCCATAGTCTCACTGCTCTTACAGTAAAGAGTCCATAGTCTCACTGTTCTTACAGTAAAGAGTCCATAGTCTCACTGCTCTTAAAGTAAAGAGTCCATAGTCTCACTGCTCTTACAGTATAGAGTCCATAGTCTCACTGCTCTTACAGTAAAGAGTCCATAGTCTCCCTGCTCTTACAGTAAAGAGTCCATAGTCTCACCGCTCTTACAGTAAAGAGTCCATAGTCTCACTGCTCTTACAGTAAAGAGTCCATAGTCTCACTGCTCTTACAGTATAGAGTCCATAGTCTCACTGCTCTTACAGTACAGAGTCCATAGTCTGACTGCTCTTACAGTACAGAGTCCATAGTCTCACTGCTCTTACAGTAAAGAGTCCATAGTCTCACTGCTCTTACAGTAAAGAGTCCATAGTCTCACTGCTCTTACAGTAAAGAGTCCATAGTCTCACTGCTCTTACCGTATAGAGTCCATAGTCTCACTGCTCTTACAGTATAGAGTCCATAGTCTCACTGCTCTTACAGTAAAGAGCCCATAGTCTCACTGCTCTTACAGTAAAGAGTCCATAGTCTCACTGCTCTTACCGTAAAGAATCCATAGTCTCACTGCTCTTACAGTAAAGAGTCCACAGTCTCACTGCTCTTACAGTAAGGAGTCCATAGTCTCACTGTTCTTACAGTAAAAAGTCGATAGTCTCACTGCTCTTACAGTAAAGAGTCCATAGTCTCACTGCTCTTACAGTAAGGAGTCCATAGTCTCACTGCTCCTACAGTATAGAGTCCATAGTCTCACTGCTCTTATAGTAAGGAGTCCACAGTCTCACTGCTCTTACTGTAAAGAGTCCATAGTCTCACTGCTCTTACAGTAAAGAGTCCATAGTCTCACGGCTCTTATAGTAAGGAGTCCATAGTCTCACTGCTCTTACTGTAAAGAGTCCATAGTCTCACGGCTCTTACAGTAAAGAGTCCATAGTCTCACTGCTCTTATAGTAAGGAGTCCATAGTCTCACTGCTCTTACTGTAAAGAGTCCATAGTCTCACTGCTCTTACAGTAAAGAGTCCATAGTCTCACTGCTCTTATAGTAAGGAGTCCATAGTCTCACTGTTCTTACAGTAAAGAGTCCATAGTCTCACCGCTCTTACAGTAAAGAGTCCATAGTCTCACTGCTCTTACAGTAAACAGTCCACAGTCTCACTGCTCTTACAGTAAAGAGTCCATAGTCTCACTGCTCTTACAGTAAAGAGTCTATAGTCTCACTGCTCTTACAGTATAGAGTCCATAGTCTCACTGCTCTTACAGTAAAGAGTCCATAGTCTCACGGCTCTTAGAGTAAAGAGTCCATAGTCTCACTGCTCTTACAGTATAGAGTCCATAGTTTCACTGCTCTTACAGTAAAGAGTCCATAGCCTCACTGCTCTTACAGTAAAGAGTCCATAGTCTCACTGCTCTTACAGTATAGAGTCCATAGTCTCACCGCTCTTACAATAAAGAGTCCATAGTCTCACTGCTCTTACAGTAAAGAGTCCATAGTCTCACCGCTCTTACAGTAAAGAGTCCATAGTCTCACTGCTCTTACAGTAAAGAGTCCATAGTCTCACTGCTCTTACAGTAAAGAGTCCACAGTCTCACTGCTCTTACAGTAAAGAGTCCATAGTCTCACTGCTCTTACAGTAAAGAGTCCATAGTCTCACTGCTCTTACAGTAAAGAGTCCATAGTCTCACTGCTCTTACAGTAAAGAGTACATAGTCTTACTGCTCTTACAGTAAACAGTCCACAGTCTCGCTGCTCTTATAGTAAGGAGTCCATAGTCTCACTGCTCTTACAGTATAGAGTCCATAGTCTCACTGCTCTTACAGTATAGAGTCCATAGTCTCACTGCTCTTACAGTAAAGAGTCCATAGTCTCACTGCTCTTATAGTAAGGAGTCCATAGTCTCACTGTTCTTACAGTAAAGAGTCCATAGTCTCACCGCTCTTACAGTAAAGAGTCCATAGTCTCACTGCTCTTACAGTAAAGAGTCCACAGTCTCACTGCTCTTACAGTAAAGAGTCCATAGTCTCACTGCTCTTACAGTAAAGAGTCCATAGTCTCACGGCTCTTACAGTAAAGAGTCCATAGTCTCACTGCTTTTACAGTATAGAGTCCATAGTCTCACTGCTCTTACAGTAAAGAGTCCATAGTCTCACTGCTCTTACAGTAAAGAGTCCATAGTCTCACTGCTCTTACAGTAAAGAGTCCATAGTCTCACGGCTCTTACAGTAAAGAGTCCATAGTCTCACTGCTTTTACAGTATAGAGTCCATAGTCTCACTGCTCTTACAGTAAAGAGTCCATAGTCTCACTGCTCTTACAGTAAAGAGTCCATAGTCTCACTGCTCTTATAGTAAGGAGTCCATAGTCTCACTGTTCTTACAGTAAAAAGTCCATAGTCTCACTGCTCTTACAGTAAAGAGTCCATAGTCTCACTGCTCTTACAGTAAGGAGTCCATAGTCTCACTGCTCCTACAGTATAGAGTCCATAGTCTCACTGCTCTTATAGTAAGGAGTCCACAGTCTCACTGCTCTTACAGTAAAGAGTCCATAGTCTCACGGCTCTTACAGTAAAGAGTCCATAGTCTCACTGCTCTTATAGTAAGGAGTCCATAGTCTCACTGCTCTTACTGTAAAGAGTCCATAGTCTCACTGCTCTTACAGTAAAGAGTCCATAGTCTCACTGCTCTTATAGTAAGGAGTCCATAGTCTCACTGTTCTTACAGTAAAGAGTCCATAGTCTCACCGCTCTTACAGTAAAGAGTCCATAGTCTCACTGCTCTTACAGTAAGGAGTCCATAGTCTCACTGCTCCTACAGTATAGAGTCCATAGTCTCACTGCTCTTATAGTAAGGAGTCCACAGTCTCACTGCTCTTATAGTAAGGAGTCCATAGTCTCACTGCTCTTACTGTAAAGAGTCCATAGTCTCACTGCTCTTACAGTAAAGAGTCCATAGTCTCACTGCTCTTATAGTAAGGAGTCCATAGTCTCACTGTTCTTACAGTAAAGAGTCCATAGTCTCACCGCTCTTACAGTAAAGAGTCCATAGTCTCACTGCTCTTACAGTAAACAGTCCACAGTCTCACTGCTCTTACAGTAAAGAGTCCATAGTCTCACTGCTATTACAGTAAAGAGTCTATAGTCTCACTGCTCTTACAGTATAGAGTCCATAGTCTCACTGCTCTTACAGTAAAGAGTCCATAGTCTCACGGCTCTTACAGTAAAGAGTCCATAGTCTCACTGCTCTTACAGTATAGAGTCCATAGTTTCACTGCTCTTACAGTAAAGAGTCCATAGTCTCACTGCTCTTACAGTAAAGAGTCCATAGTCTCACTGCTCTTACAGTAAAGAGTCCATAGTCTCACTGCTCTTACAGTAAAGAGTCCATAGTCTCACTGCTCTTACCGTATAGAGTCCATAGTCTCACTGCTCTTACAGTATAGAGTCCATAGTCTCACTGCTCTTACAGTAAAGAGCCCATAGTCTCACTGCTCTTACAGTAAAGAGTCCATAGTCTCACTGCTCTTACAGTAAAGAGTCCATAGTCTCACTGCTCTTACAGTAAAGAGTCCATAGTCTCACTGCTCTTACAGTATAGAGTCCATAGTCTCACTGCTCTTACAGTATAGAGTCCATAGTCTCACTGCTCTTACAGTAAAGAGTCCATAGTCTCACTGCTCTTACAGTATAGAGTCCATAGTCTCACTGCTCTTACAGTATATAGTCCATAGTCTCACTGCTCTTACAGTAAAGAGTCCATAGTCTCACTGATCTTACAGTAAAGAGCTCCATAGTCTCACTGCTCTTACAGTAAAGAGTCCATAGTCTCACTGCTCTTACAGTAAAGAGTCCATAGTCTCACTGCTCTTACAGTATAGAGTCCATAGTCTCACTGCTCTTACCGTAAAGAGTCCATAGTCTCACTGTTCTTACAGTAAAGAGTCCATAGTCTCACTGTTCTTACAGTAAAGAGTCCATAGTCTCACTGCTCTTACAGTAAAGAGTCCATAGTCTCACTGCTCTTACAGTATAGAGTCCATAGTTTCACTGCTCTTACAGTAAAGAGTCCATAGCCTCACTGCTCTTACAGTAAAGAGTCCATAGTCTCACTGCTCTTACAGTATAGAGTCCATAGTCTCACCGCTCTTACAGTACAGAGTCCATAGTCTCACTGCTCTTACAGTAAAGAGTCCATAGTCTCACTGCTCTTACAGTACAGAGTCCATAGTCTCACTGCTCTTACAGTAAAGAGTCCATAGTCTCACTGCTCTTACAGTAAAGAGTCCATAGTCTCACTGCTCTTACAGTAAAGAGTCCATAGTCTCACTGCTCTTACCGTATAGAGTCCATAGTCTCACTGCTCTTACAGTATAGAGTCCATAGTCTCACTGCTCTTACAGTAAAGAGTCTATAGTCTCACTGCTCTTACAGTAAAGAGTCCATAGTCTCACTGCTCTTACAGTATAGAGTCCATAGTCTCACTGCTCTTACAGTAAAGAGTCCATAGTCTCCCTGCTCTTACAGTAAAGAGTCCATAGTCTCACCGCTCTTACAGTAAAGAGTCCATAGTCTCACTGCTCTTACAGTAAAGAGTCCATAGTCTCACTGCTCTTACAGTATAGAGTCCATAGTCTCACTGCTCTTACAGTACAGAGTCCATAGTCTGACTGCTCTTACAGTAGAGAGTCCATAGTCTCACTGCTCTTACAGTAAAGAGTCCATAGTCTCACTGCTCTTACAGTAAAGAGTCCATAGTCTCACTGCTCTTACAGTAAAGAGTCCATAGTCTCACTGCTCTTACCGTATAGAGTCCATAGTCTCACTGCTCTTACAGTAAAGAGCCCATAGTCTCACTGCTCTTACAGTAAAGAGTCCATAGTCTCACTGCTCTTACCGTAAAGAATCCATAGTCTCACTGCTCTTACAGTAAAGAGTCCACAGTCTCACTGCTCTTACAGTAAGGAGTCCATAGTCTCACTGTTCTTACAGTAAAAAGTCCATAGTCTCACTGCTCTTACAGTAAAGAGTCCATAGTCTCACTGCTCTTACAGTAAGGAGTCCATAGTCTCACTGCTCCTACAGTATAGAGTCCATAGTCTCACTGCTCTTATAGTAAGGAGTCCACAGTCTCACTGCTCTTACTGTAAAGAGTCCATAGTCTCACTGCTCTTACAGTAAAGAGTCCATAGTCTCACGGCTCTTATAGTAAGGAGTCCATAGTCTCACTGCTCTTACTGTAAAGAGTCCATAGTCTCACTGCTCTTACAGTAAAGAGTCCATAGTCTCACGGCTCTTACAGTAAAGAGTCCATAGTCTCACTGCTCTTATAGTAAGGAGTCCATAGTCTCACTGCTCTTACTGTAAAGAGTCCATAGTCTCACTGCTCTTACAGTAAAGAGTCCATAGTCTCACTGCTCTTATAGTAAGGAGTCCATAGTCTCACTGTTCTTACAGTAAAGAGTCCATAGTCTCACCGCTCTTACAGTAAAGAGTCCACAGTCTCACTGCTCTTACAGTAAACAGTCCACAGTCTCACTGCTCTTACAGTAAAGAGTCTATAGTCTCACTGCTCTTACAGTATAGAGTCCATAGTCTCACTGCTCTTACAGTAAAGAGTCCATAGTCTCACGGCTCTTACAGTAAAGAGTCCATAGTCTCACTGCTCTTACAGTATAGAGTCCATAGTTTCACTGCTCTTACAGTAAAGAGTCCATAGCCTCACTGCTCTTACAGTAAAGAGTCCATAGTCTCACTGCTCTTACAGTATAGAGTCCATAGTCTCACCGCTCTTACAGTACAGAGTCCATAGTCTCACCGCTCTTACAGTACAGAGTCCATAGTCTCACTGCTCTTACAGTAAAGAGTCCATAGTCTCACTGCTCTTACAGTACAGAGTCCATAGTCTCACTGCTCTTACAGTAAAGAGTCCATAGTCTCACTGCTCTTACAGTAAAGAGTCCATAGTCTCACTGCTCTTACAGTAAAGAGTCCATAGTCTCACTGCTCTTACCGTATAGAGTCCATAGTCTCACTGCTCTTACAGTATAGAGTCCATAGTCTCACTGCTCTTACAGTAAAGAGTCTATAGTCTCACTGCTCTTACAGTAAAGAGTCCATAGTCTCACTGCTCTTACAGTATAGAGTCCATAGTCTCACTGCTCTTACAGTATAGAGTCCATAGTCTCACTGCTCTTACAGTATAGAGTCCATAGTCTCACTGCTCTTACAGTATATAGTCCATAGTCTCACTGCTCTTACAGTAAAGAGTCCATAGTCTCACTGATCTTACAGTAAAGAGCTCCATAGTCTCACTGCTCTTACAGTAAAGAGTCCATAGTCTCACTGCTCTTACAGTAAAGAGTCCATAGTCTCACTGCTCTTACAGTATAGAGTCCATAGTCTCACTGCTCTTACAGTAAACAGTCCACAGTCTCACTGCTCTTACAGTAAAGAGTCTATAGTCTCACTGCTCTTACAGTATAGAGTCCATAGTCTCACTGCTCTTACAGTAAAGAGTCCATAGTCTCACGGCTCTTACAGTAAAGAGTCCATAGTCTCACTGCTCTTACAGTATAGAGTCCATAGTTTCACTGCTCTTACAGTAAAGAGTCCATAGCCTCACTGCTCTTACAGTAAAGAGTCCATAGTCTCACCGCTCTTACAGTATAGAGTCCATAGTCTCACCGCTCTTACAGTACAGAGTCCATAGTCTCACCGCTCTTACAGTAAAGAGTCCATAGTCTCACTGCTCTTACAGTACAGAGTCCATAGTCTCACTGCTCTTACAGTAAAGAGTCCATAGTCTCACTGCTCTTACAGTAAAGAGTCCATAGTCTCACTGCTCTTACAGTAAAGAGTCCATAGTCTCACTGCTCTTACCGTATAGAGTCCATAGTCTCACTGCTCTTACAGTATAGAGTCCATAGTCTCACTGCTCTTACAGTAAAGAGCCCATAGTCTCACTGCTCTTACAGTAAAGAGTCCATAGTCTCACTGCTCTTACAGTAAAGAGTCTATAGTCTCACTGCTCTTACAGTAAAGAGTCCATAGTCTCACTGCTCTTACAGTATAGAGTCCATAGTCTCACTGCTCTTACAGTATAGAGTCCATAGTCTCACTGCTCTTACAGTATAGAGTCCATAGTCTCACTGCTCTTACAGTATATAGTCCATAGTCTCACTGCTCTTACAGTAAAGAGTCCATAGTCTCACTGATCTTACAGTAAAGAGCTCCATAGTCTCACTGCTCTTACAGTAAAGAGTCCATAGTCTCACTGCTCTTACAGTAAAGAGTCCATAGTCTCACTGCTCTTACAGTATAGAGTCCATAGTCTCACTGCTCTTACAGTAAAGAGTCCATAGTCTCACTGTTCTTACAGTAAAGAGCTTATAGTCTCACTGCTCTTACAGTAAAGAGTCCATAGTCTCACTGCTCTTACAGTAGAGTCCATAGTCTCACCGCTCTTACAGTAAAGAGTCCATAGTCTCACTGCTCTTACAGTAAAGAGTCCATAGTCTCACTGCTCTTACAGTATAGAGTCCATAGTCTCACTGCTCTTACAGTACAGAGTCCATAGTCTGACTGCTCTTACAGTAAAGAGTCCATAGTCTCACTGCTCTTACAGTAAAGAGTCCATAGTCTTACTGCTCTTACAGTATAGAGTCCATAGTCTCACTGCTCTTACAGTAAAGAGTCCATAGTCTCACTGCTCTTACAGTACAGAGTCCATAGTCTGACTGCTCTTACAGTAAAGAGTCCATAGTCTCACTGCTCTTACAGTATAGAGTCCATAGTCTCACTGCTCTTACAGTAAAGAGTCCATAGTCTCACTGCTCTTACAGTAAAGAATCCATAGTCTCACTGCTCTTACAGTACAGAGTCCATAGTCTCAGTGCTCTTACAGTAAAGAGTCCATAGTCTCACTGCTCTTACAGTAAAGAGTCCATAGTCTCACTGCTCTTACAGTATAGAGTCCATAGTCTCACTGCTCTTACAGTAAAGAGTCCATAGTCTCACTGCTCTTACCGTAAAGAGTCCATAGTCTCACTGCTCTTACAGTAAAGAGTCCACAGTCTCACTGCTCTTACAGTAAAGAGTCCATAGTCTCACTGCTCTTACAGTAAAGAGTTTATAGTCTCACTGCTCTTACCGTAAAGAGTCCATAGTCTCACTGCTCTTACAGTAGAGTCCATAGTCTCACTGCTCTTACAGTATAGAGTCCATAGTCTCACTGCTCTTACCGTATAGAGTCCATAGTCTCACTGCTCTTACTGTATAGAGTCCATAGTCTCACTGCTCTTACAGTAAAGAGTCCATAGTCTCACTGCTCTTACAGTAAAGAGTCCATAGTCTCACTGCTCTTACAGTAAAGAGTCCATAGTCTCACTGCTCTTACAGTAAAGTGTCCATAGTCTCACTGCTCTTACAGTATAGAGTCCATAGTCTCACTGCTCTTACAGTAAAGAGCCCATAGTCTCACTGCTCTTACAGTATAGAGTCCATAGTCTCACTGCTCTTACAGTAAAGAGTCCATAGTCTCACTGCTCTTACAGTAAAGAGTCCATAGTCTCACTGCTCTTACAGTATAGAGTCCATAGTCTCACTGCTCTTACAGTAAAGAGTCCATAGTCTCACTGCTCTTACAGTAAAGAGTCCATAGTCTCACTGCTCTTACCGTATAGAGTCCATAGTCTCACTGCTCTTACAGTAAAGAGTCCATAGTCTCACTGCTCTTACAGTAAAGAGTCCATAGTCTCACTGCTCTTACAGTAAAGAGTCCATAGTCTCACTGCTCTTACAGTAAAGAATCCTCTTCTATGTTTGTGTACAAACCTTCTTTCCTCCAGACGCAGAGGATGTCCCCTCGTCACAGTCACAGTCCTGGGGATAAATAGATGATGGGAGTGATCTCTGTACTGACCCCTGATATATTTATACATAGTTATTAGATCTCCCCTCAGTCATCTTTTTTCTAAAGTGAATAACCCTAATTTTGATAATCTTTCAGGGTCCTGTAGCTGCCCCATTCCAGTTATTACTTTAGTTGCCCTCCTCTGGACCCTCTCCAGCTCTGCTATGTCTGCCTTGTTCACAGGAGCCCAGAACTGTACACAGTCCTCCATGTGTGGTCTGACTAGTGATGTGTAAAGTGGTAGGATTATGTTCTCATCACGGGAATCTATGCCCCTTTTGATGCAACCCATTATCTTATTGGCCTTGGCAGCAGCTGCCTGACACTGGTTTTTGCAGCTTAGGCCTCTTTCACACTTGCGTTGTTGGGATCCGGCATGCACTTCCGTTGCCGGAGGTGCCTGCCGGATCCGGAAAAACGCAAGTGTACTGAAAGCATTTGAAGACGGAACCGTCTTCCAAATGCTTTCAGTGTTACTATGGCAGCCAGGACGCTATTAAAGTCCTGGTTGCCATAGTAGGAGCGGGGTGCGGGGGAGCGGTATACTTACAGTCCGTGCGGCTCCCGGGGTGCTCCAGAATGACGTCAGAGCGCCCCATGCGCATGGATAACATGATCCATGCGATCACGTGATCCATGCGCTTGGGGCGCCCTGACGTCACTCTGAAGCGCCCGGGGAGCCGCACGGACGGTAAGTACACTGCTCCCCCGCTCCCCACTACACTTTACTATGGCTGTCAGGACTTTAGCGTCCCGGCAGCCATGGTAACCACTCTGAAAAAGCTAAATGTCGGCTCCGGCAATGTGCCGAAACGACGTTTAGCTTAAGGCCGGATCCGGATCAATGCCTTCCAATGGGCATTAATTCCGGATCCGGCCTTGCGGCAAGTGTTCCGGATTTTTGGCCGGAGCAAAAAGCGCAGCATGCTGCGGTATTTTCTCCGGCCAACAAACGTTCCGTACCGGAACTGAAGACATCCTGATGCATCCTGAACGGATTTCTCTCCATTCAGAATGCATTAGGATAATCCTGATCAGGATTCTTCCGGCATAGAGCCCCGACGACGGAACTCTATGCCGGAAGACAATAACGCAGGTGTGAAAGAGCCCTTAGTTTGCTGTTTATTAAAATTCCTAAATCCTTTTCCATGTCAGTGTTACCCAGTGTTTTACCATTTAGTATGTACGGGTGACTTGCGTTATTCCTTCCCATGTGCATAACCTTACATTTGTCAGTGTTAAACCTCATCTGCCACTTATCTGCCCAAGCCTCCAATCTATCCAGATCCCTCTGTAGTAGTATACTGTCCTCTGTAGTATATATACAGTATACTGTCCTCTGTAGTATATACAGTATACTGTCCTCTGTAGTATATATACAGTATACTGTCCTCTGTAGTATATATACAGTGTACTGTCCTCTGTAGTATATATACAGTATACTGTCCTCTGTAGTGTATAGACAGTATACTGTACTCTGTAGTATATATATACAGTATACTGTCCTCTGTAGTATATATACAGTATACTGTCCTCTGTAGTATCTATACAGTATACTGTCCTCTGTAGTGTATATACAGTACACTGTCCTCTGTAGTATATATACAGTATACTGTCCTCTGTAGTATATATACAGTATACTGTCTTCTGTAGTATATATGCAGTATACTGTCCTCTGTAGTATATATACAGTATACTGTCCTCTGTAGTATATATACAGTATACTGTCCTCTGTAGTATATATACAGTATACTGTCCTCTATAGTATATATATAGTATACTGTCCTCTGTAGTATATATACAGTATACTGTCCTCTTCAGTGTAAATTACTTTACACAGTTTAGTGTCATCTGCGAAAATTGATACTTTACTATGCAAGCCTTCTACAAGATCATTAATAAATATATTAGAGAGAATAGGGCCCAATACTGACCCCTGAGGTACTCCGCTAGTGACGGTGACCCCTCCAGTACAGACCCCTGAGGTACCCCACTAGTGACAGTGACCCCTCCAGTACAGACCCCTGTGGTACCCCGCTAGTGACGGTGACCCCTCCAGTGCTGACCCCTGAGGTACTCCGCTAGTGACGGTGACCCCTCCAGTACTGACCCCTGAGGTACTCCGCTAGTGACGGTGACCCCTCCAGTACAGACCCCTGATGTACTCCGCTAGTGACGGTGACCCCTCCAGTACAGACCCCTGTGGTACCCCACTAGTGACAGTGACCCCTCCAGTACTGACCCCTGAGGTACCCTACTAGTGACAGTGACCCCTCCAGTACTGACCCCTGAGGTACTCCACTAGTGACAGTGACCCCTCCAGTACTGGCCCCTGAGGTACCCCACTAGTGACAGTGACCCCTCCAGTACAGACCCCTGAGGAACCCCACTAGTGACAGTGACCCCTCCAGTACTGACCCCTGTGGTACCCCACTAGTGACAGTGACCCAATCTGAGTGTGTACCACTAATAACCCCCCTCTGTTTTCTATCACTCAGCCAGTTACCCACATACAGACATTTTCTCCCAGTCCGAGCATTCTCACTTTATATACTAACCTTTTATGCGGTACAGTGTCAGATGCTTTGGAGAAGTCCAGATACACGACATCCAATGATTCGCCGCTGTCAAGTCTAGAACTTACCTCCTCATAGAAACTGATTAAATTAGTTTGGCATGACCGATCCCTCACGAAGCCATGCTGATATGGCGTTATTTGCTTATTTCCGTTGAGATCCTCTAAGATAGCATCTCTTAGAAAACCTTCAAACAGTTTACCCACAACAGATGTTAAGCTTACCGGCCTATAGTTCCCAGGCTCTGTTTTTGGACCCTTTTTGAATATTGGCACCACATTTGCCATGCGCCAATCCTGTGGGACATTCCCTGTCAGAATAGAGTCCGCAAATATCAGAAATAAGGGTCTGGTTATGACATTACTTAATTCCCTTAGGATACGGGGGTGTATGCCATCTGGTCCTGGCGATTTGTCTAATCATTTTAAGTCGCTGTTGTACTTCTTCCTGGGTCAGACAGGACACTTTTAATGGGGAATTTATTTTTACATTCTGCATTTCATCTGACAGTTTATTTTCCTCAGTGAATACATTGGAGAAAAAAATATTTAACAGCTTTGCTTTCTCCTCGTCGCTCTCTGCGACTCCCCCCTCATTACTTAATATTTTGGTGTTTGTTTTTTTAACCTTTTTTTTTACTTTTTATTTAATAACTATTTCCCCCCCTTAGGGGCTAGAACCTGGGATCTTTTATCCCTTGTCCTATTCACCCTGATAAAGCTCTATCAGGGTGAATAGGACTTGACATTCTCCCTGCTGCTCTGTGCTTTGTGCACACAGCAGCAGGGAGCTGACTATGGCAGCCAGGACTTCAGTAGCGTCCTGGCTGCCATGGTAACCGATCGGAGCCCCAGGCTTACACTGCTGGGGCTCCGATCGGAACTGCCACTGCACCACCAATGATAATCAATGATAATACTTGGGGGGGGGTTGGGGGCGCACTGCACCACCAATGATAATACTTGGGGGGGCGCACTGCACCACCAATGATTCTGCTTTATAATACTGGGGTTGGGGGGGTTAGGTTCCCGACCCGTGAGATTTCCCTATCCTCGTCACTTCCTGCTGTGACACGGAAGAGAAAAATTACGGGCCAGTGCTTTTTCCCTACCCTAACCGCTGGTGAGGCTCCCAGAGCATGCGCAGTGTTGGCCGGTGTTCAGCTAACTCTGCTGTTAAAATTCTCTACCCCGTCGTTGTGCGCCTGCACGGAGCGCCACACCTCCTCACGCCATATCCGGTGCGGCCGCGTCACAGCAGGAAGTGACGAGGGTAGGGAAATCTCACGGGTAGGGAAATATAACGAAACACCGTCACCCGCAGCGCAGCCTGAGTTTGTATTAAGCGTAAACTGTATTCATTGGTGGCGCAGTGGCCACAGCCCCTCCCCTTCTCCTTGCTTCTATCAGCCCATTGGTGGCAGCAGCGGTGCAGGGGGGAGGGACTGCCTCCTTCTCTCCTGTGCTGCTGAGGAGAACATGGCGCGCGCTGACAGCAGCGCCTGCCATGTCAGTAATGTGAAAGCGGCGGGTTTAGGCGCAAATTGCAACAAGACTACAAAGTCTTGTCGCCATTTAGCAATTTTAAGTCGCATTGGCGACCATTTTGTTCGCCATCTGGAGCCCTGTTTGGGCTGTAATTTTGGGGCGTCTGACGCTGTGGATTTTGGTGGTTCCTCAGTTTTATTTTTTTTACAATGTTCCAGTAGACAGAGGTGCAAACTAACTCTTCACAAGCTCCGCCCCTGACACCACCAGATGTGCGGCAGTGATCCTATAAGTCAATGCTCGATCCTTCGGCCTCGAGACCTGACTGGGATAATAACTAAGCCAGGTTCTCTTCTGCAGACCACCGTTACAGGGGGATCGCTCCTCGTCAGTGCAGAGAGGACTGAGGGGCCTTAAATCTGGTGGTGTTTGAGGTGGAGCTTGTTAAGAGCTCATTTGCATCTCTTTCTTCACAGAATTCCAAAGTAGCATGTATGACCTGTACGTCTCCTCACACTGATCGAGGAGACATAGCCCCCCCCATACTCACACACACACGGAGCGCCCACTAACACTGTGTAAAGGCACTGCTTCTGGGTGTGCAATGGGCCGCCCCCTGGGGCCCTATTAGAGGGTTGATACCCAGGAGTAGGAATGGCCAAGTGGTATAGGGTGGCCAAAAATGTCCCTTCTAGTGTAAGTGTGTGTCACAGTGCTCCTACCTGGACACAGTTGGACCCCAGGCATTGGCTCCGAAGCAGACAAATAGGGGGTAATAGTTGAGGAAGTTGAAGAAACAATTGAGTCCAGACCTTGTGATGAAATTGAATACCAGCTTTACTTTGGTATACTTTCTTGTCTTGTTCCCAGCAGGCTTTAGCATTAAAACTATGTCAGGCAAACTCAACTCTGCTACATCTGTTGCTCTCTGGCTCTGCTGTGCTGACAATCTTGCTGTATAACTTAGCTTCTTCTTTATGCTGCAACTTCTCTCTCTTAATTATGCCAGGGAACTCTCCTCCTGGCTCCTGAGGCTTTAAGCTGTGGCCTTCACATCCAGCAGAGCTGAAGGTGCTCTGGCTGGCTTGGCAATGTCCAGCAGAGACGTGCCCAGGAAACCCTCCTTCCCCTAGCTGCAGGTAAGCTAGACTAACTAAAACTGATGCCCACTCTTCCTGCAGGAAGTGGGACTCGCCCACTCCTCCATAGAGGGGGGTTAGAATAGAATGGAAAGCTCCATTCTACCTAACTATAGCTCTGCCGTATTTGCTGCCACCTGCTGGTGAACCATGCACATTACATTTGAAAATAACCGTTACAAACAGATTAGGAATACACAGTGTAGTCCTGAACAAAATACATAAGATGACATTATATTAGCATACACAGATAGAAGCAGGGAGTAGGAGTGGAAATGCCACTCTGGGGCGTTACATTCCCTCTTACTTAAAACCAAGCCGCCCTCGGCTTGTGCTTAGGGTATGCTCTAAGGGTATCCAAGGAAAAGTTTAAAGTGCTGCATGAGAATGTGGAATATTACACACATATATAGACTGACATAGCAACAGCTACCACTAGGTTCCTGCCCTTATGAGTAAGGTGTCTATTCACAGTTTGCCCTTCTTGGTAATAACCAGTGAACCAACAAGACTGCACAAAGAGTTTAAATACTCCACGACCTGGCCATAGTCGTATATGGAGCGTGGGGGTGTCATGTACTGTAATCCCTCCACGATACTATGAGATGCCTTCAAAAAGAAGGGTGGCTTCATCCTGTATTCCCTTCCAAACCCCAAGGTCTATAGCTTTTCGCACGGTCACCTTGATGACTAAACAGGTGGTGCACAAGGCCTTAGGACATATACAGACTAGGAGAAGGAGCCAGTTCTCTCCCATATCTCCATGAGGGCTACTCCCTCTAAACACACATTAGCAGCGGGTCTACTCTTGATGGTGTTAGCTCTTCTTGTGACATAACCTGACGTCCTCAGAGGCAGTCCATATGAGCTAAAGTAAGGTGCTAACTATCTGCCTAACAAGATTAAGTGCAAAGAGCCAATTAAAGTGCATGCCATCACATTGCAGTACCTGTAAAGGAGTACACACAATGGGCACAATACTTTAAATGTTGCTGAAAACTTGAAAAGGTTAATGCAGAAATAGTGCAAATACCTTATGAAATTAAATAGTTCAATAAAGTCCCATTCGAGTCCTTTTCTTTCATGCTGGCGGATGGAATGCACCAATACTGATACCTTTAATTCAAAAAGTCCTTTGTAATCCACGGGAAATAGTAATGTCATTATTTGCAATCTACAGTCGTGGCCAAAAGTTTTGAGAATGACACAAATATTAGTTTTCACAAAGTTTGCTGCTAAACTGCTTTTAGATCTTTGTTTCAGTTGTTTCTGTGATGTAGTGAAATATTATTACACGCACTTCATACGTTTCAGAGGCTTTTATCGACAATTACATGACATTGATGCAAAGAGTCAGTATTTGCAGTGTTGGCCCTTCTTTTTCAGGACCTCTGCAATCCGACTGCGCATGCTCTCAATCACCTTCTGGGCCAATTCCTGACTGATACAACCCATTCTTTCATCATCACTTCTTGGAGTTTGTCAGAATTAGTGGGTTTTTGTTTGTCCACCCGCCTCTTGAGGATTGACCACAAGTTCTCAATGGGATTAAGATCTGGGGAGTTTCCAGGCCATGGACCCAAAATGTCAACGTTTTGGTCCCCGCGCCACTTAGTTATCACTTTTGCCTTATGGCACGGTGCTCCATCGTGCTGGAAAATGCATTGTTCTTCACCAAACTGTTGTTGGATTGTTGGAAGAAGTTGCTGTTGGAGGGTGTTTTGGTGCCATTCTTTATTCATGGCTGTGTTTTTGGGCAAAATTGTGAGTGAGCCCACTGCCTTGGATGAGAAGCAACCCCACACATGAATGGTCTCAGGATGCTTTACTGTTGGCATGACACAGGACTGATGGTAGCGCTCACCTTTTCTTCTCCGGACAAGACTTTTTCCAGATGCCCCAAACAATCGGAAAGAGGCTTCATCGGAGAATATGACTTTGCCCCAGTCCTCAGCAGTCCATTCACCAGACTTTCTGCAGAAGATCAATCTGTCCCTGATGTTTTTTTGGAGAGAAGTGGCTTCTTTGCTGCCCTTCTTGACACCAGGCCATCTTCCAAAAGTCTTGGCCTCACTGTGCGTGCAGATGCGCTCACACCTGCCTGCTGCCATTCCTGAGCTAGCTCTGCACTGGTGGCACTCCGATCCCGCAGCTGAATCCTCTTTAGGAGACGATCCTGGCGCTTGCTGGACTTTCTTGGACGCCCTGAAGCCTTCTTAACAAGAATTGAACCTCTTTCCTTGAAGTTCTTGATGATCCTATAAATTGTTGATTGAGGTGCAGTCTTAGTAGCCACAATATCCTTGCCTGTGAAGCCATTTTTATGCAACGCAATAATGGCTGCACGCGTTTCTTTGCAGGTCACCATGGTTAACAATGGAAGAACAATGATTTCAAGCATCACCCTCCTTTTAACATGTCAAGTCTGCCATTTTAACCCAATCAGCCTGACATAATCTCCAGCCTTGTGATCGTCAACATTCTCACCTGAGTTAACAAGACGATTACTGAAATGATCTCAGCAGGTCCTTTAATGACAGCAATGAAATGCAGTGGAAAGGTTTTTTTGGGATTAAGTTAATTTTCATGGCAAAGAAGGACTATGCAATTCCTCTGATCACTCTCCATAACATTCTGGAGTATATGAAAATTGCTATTATAAAAACTTAAGCAGCAACTTTTCCAATTTCCAATATTTCTGTAATTCTCAAAACTTTTGGCCACGACTGTACATAAGACACAATGTAATTTGTAATCTACATGGGATAAAAATGTAAAACATAAGGTAGCAGCAGTGGTAATGCGAACCATTTTAAGAAAAGGGGGCTCCCAATTAACCTGAGAAGGGGGGGAAGGAATTTTGGCACAGACGTGCGCAACCTGGAATATTCTTGGCAAATGGGGGGAGTCCTAACAAACATGGCTATCTGGGTGAGGACAAAATGGGGGCAACAAAAAAAATAAAACATAGCCAACAGGTCCTCACCCGTCAAGTCCAGTCCATGACGTGGCTCCCATTAGTTCATGGTTCTTTTCTTTTAGCAGGCTGGTGAAGAAGCTCCTTACAGGAGGTTCTTGAAATACTCCTCACTGCTGCTGCTGAAGCTCATCAAGGGTTTCTCCTGCCTCTCGTAATCCAGGCGTGCAGTAACGGTGGTGCTTTGGTGACTCCTGCTGGCGGACTTTTGTAGTGACCTGGTGGTCACACTTTTCATCGTGGTTGCACAACTCTTTGCTTGGCTGGACCGGAACCTCCTGCCATAGGGAAGGGATTCTGAACCTCCGGCTGCTAGGGAGCTGGTAGGTAATCCTCCAGTTCTGGTGGTGAATCCTGGGCAGCTCTCCCCATCGCTGCTGCCATCTTCCATGGGAGATGATAGGTTACCACCATTAGCTTGTAGGTGAATGTAGTGGTGAATACACATCCCAATTGGCAAATTGGTGGCAGGGGCAAACCCGAAATCAGAAGTTTCGGCTTCGGCTGTGGCTTCTCACCAAAGCGTAGCACTCTGTCTGCAGTTTCTTGAAGACAGCTCACCCGTCCCACCGCAGCTGGGTCCTCCTGCCAGCACTCCGGTGCTGATGCTGGGACGAGGGGCCTTTCCAGGAGGGTCATTCCAGTAGCAAAGGGTCCCTTGAGGGCCTCCATTGGGGTGTATTCTACCTGGTCGCCCATGTAGAGGCAGGTACGGGCGCTTGACCGAGCGACGATTAACAAACAGCTCCTGACCTGTCTCGTCGTCCAGGAGGAAGCCAGTGCCTCTTTCTACGGAGAACCAGAGGACAGTTTCTGTCCTCCTCTACAATTCTGGGTCTCTTGGCTGTGGCCGATCCAAGACACGGATGACCCAGTCCTCTACGGCTCTTCTGTAGTCCCACATGGTAGCAGCATGGGCCATTATTTCTTTAGGGACCATGGAATTGAGGCCTTTAAAGATCCCGCTCTTCCAGGGCGGCGGAGGGGATACTCCGGCCGCCTCCACCGCAACAGCCGGCCTGGCAGACACCTCGTACATTTTTTCGGGTGTCGCTGTAGTTGGGACACATGAATCTCCTGCAGGGCAGCCTACATCTCAGGCGTTTCGTCTCCCCAGGCCATTCCACCCCAGTTCAGTGTAGGCCACACCATCTTACTTCGTCTTTGGCCACAATGAACTGGTGAGGGAGTTCCCTGTGGGCAAGAGCTTTAGGGGCGGAGTTTCCTCTCTGTACATTTGCACTGGGTCGTTCCCTGTGGGCAGAGCTGTATTTTCCCGCTCTAGAGATGGGCGTTCTTTGGTTTTCCCGCTTTTGAGAGGCAAGAAGAAGATACACCATCACAGGCAAAGATGGCGGATTAACCCTTCGGATGCCGAAGCGCACCTTTCTGCGCCTGTTGCTCCGCAGTAAACGTAATAAAGTCATTTTTAAAGGGTTTCTTGACAATTCTTTAGGCCTTGCAGTATGAAGGCACACAAATAAATCCTGTTCGTGACGCCAGTTGCAACGGGCCGTCCCCTTGGGCCCTATTAGAGGGTTGGTACCTAGGTGTAGGAATGGCCGAGTGCTTTAAGGTGGCCCAAAATGTCCCTTCTACTGTAAGTGAGTGTCACAGTGCTTCTACCTGGACACAGTTGGACCCCAGGCGTTGGCTTCAAAGGAAACAAATAGGGGGGGTATAGTTGAGGAATTTGAAGAAACAATTGAGTCCAGACCTTGTGATGAAGTTGAATAGCAGATTTACTTTCATAAACGTTCATCAGACACAATCTTCCAACTATGTCTTGGTCCCAGCAGGCTTTAGCATTAAAACTCTGGCAGGCAAACTCAACTCTGCTACATCTGCTGCTCTCTGGCCCTGCTGTGCTGACAAGCTTGCTGTATAACTTAGCTTTATCTTTATGCTGCAACTTCTCTCTGTGTAGTCTCTCTCTTAATTATGCCAGGGAACTCTCCTCCTGGCTCCTGAGGCTCTTAACTGTGGCCTCCACATCCAGCAGAGCTGAAGGTGCTCTGGCTGGCTTGGCTTGGGCACATCCAGCAGAGACGTGCCCAGCAAACCCTCCTTCCCCTAACTTGGGGTAAGCTAGACTAACTAAAACTGATGCCCACTCTTCCTGCAGGAAGTGGGACTCGCCCACTCCTCCACAGAGGGGGGTTAGAATGGAATGGAAAGCTCCATTCTACCTAACTATAGCTCTGCTGTATTTGCTGCCACCTGCTGGTGAACCAGGCACATTACATTTGAACATAACAGTTACAAACAGATTAGGAATACACAGTGTAGTCCTGAACAAAATACATAAGATGACATTATATTAGCATACACAGATAGAAGCAGGGAGTAGAAGTGGAAATGTCACTCTGGGGCGTTACAGATGTAAACTTGGAACATTTCCATTCACTGACAGCAAGTGCTCTTCTTGACATTGAGCAGACCAAGAAATTTGCTTCATAAACACGAGGCTGAAGTTGGTTTCTTATTCACATCATTTGTATTTTTTTTTTCTAAAGAATTTTGAGGACACCTTATGACCAGTAACAGAACAGTGTGCAGTGATAGGTCCTCAACCTAAATCAGTAGAAAGCGACATTAAAATACAAAAGATGGGCACAAAATGGGCATCAAAGGGGGCACAAAAAAAGGTGTCATTTAAGGGGTTAAACGAATTTGCGCCACTGATCTTGCACTGCTAACATACAGAGGGGGATACCCCGCATCAGATACAGTGGGGGTCAGCCCGGCCCGAGCAGGATCTGGGTAGAGATGAGCAAAGTTTTAAATTTTTTTATTTGATCTGAATTTATTTCTGATGAATCTCGTTAAAAACGTCTATTTTTCTGTCTGCAGAGAGCCTATATAGCGGTGTAGAACACTGTGCCTATATAGCGGTGTAGAACACTGTGCCTGTATAGCGGTGTAGAACACTGTGCCTGTACAGCGGTGTAGAACACTGTGCCTGTATAGTGGTGTAGAACACTGTGCCTGTATAGGGGTGTAGAACACTGTGCCTGTATAGGGGTGTAGAACACTGTGCCTGTATAGCGGTGTAGAACACTGTGCCTGTATAGCGGTGTAGAACACTGTGCCTGTATAGCGGTGTAGAACACTGTGCCTGTATAGCGGTGTAGAACACTGTGCCTGTATAGTGGTGTAGAACACTGTGCCTGTATAGCGGTGTAGAACACTGTGCCTATATAGCGGTGTAGAACACTGTGCCTGTATAGCGGTGTAGAACACTGTGCCTGTACAGCGGTGTAGAACACTGTGCCTGTATAGCGGTGTAGAACACTGTGCCTGTATAGCGGTGTAGAACACTGTGCCTGTATAGCGGTGTAGAATACTGTGCCTGTATAGTGGTGTAGAACACTGTGCCTGTATAGCGGTGTAGAACACTGTGCCTGTATAGCGGTGTAGAACACTGTGCCTGTATAGCGGTGTAGAACACTGTGCCTGTATAGTGGTGTAGAACACTGTGCCTGTATAGCGGTGTAGAACACTGTGCCTGTATAGCGGTGTAGAACACTGTGCCTGTATAGCGGTGTAGAACACTGTGCCTGTACAGCGGTGTAGAACACTGTGCCTGTATAGCGGTGTAGAACACTGTGCCTGTATAGCGGTGTAGAACACTGTGCCTGTATAGCGGTGTAGAACACTGTGCCTGTATAGCGGTGTAGAGCACTGTGCCTGTATAGTGGTGTAGAACACTGTGCCTGTATAGTGGTGTAGAACACTGTGCCTGTATAGCGGTGTAGAACACTGTGCCTGTATAGTGGTGTAGAACACTGTGCCTGTATAGCGGTGTAGAACACTGTGCCTGTATAGTGGTGTAGAACACTGTGCCTGTATAGCGGTGTAGAACACTGTGCCTGTATAGAGGTGTAGAAAACTGTGCCTGTATAGCGGTGTAGAACACTGTGCCTGTATAGCGGTGTAGAACACTGTGCCTGTATAGCGGTGTAGAACACTGTGCCTGTATAGTGGTGTAGAACACTGTGCCTGTATAGCGGTGTAGAACACTGTGCCTGTATAGCGGTGTAGAACACTGTGCCTATATAGCGGTGTAGAACACTGTGCCTGTTTAGCGGTGTAGAACACTGTGCCTGTATAGCGGTGTAGAACACTGTGCCTGTATAGTGGTGTAGAACACTGTGCCTGTATAGGGGTGTAGAACACTGTGCCTGTATAGTGGTGTAGAACACTCTGCCTGTATAGCGGTGTAGAACACTGTGCCTGTATAGCGGTGTAGAACACTGTGCCTGTATAGTGGTGTAGAACACTGTGCCTGTATAGAGGTGTAGAACACTGTGCCTGTATAGTGGTGTAGAACACTGTGCCTGTATAGGGGTGTAGAACACTGTGCCTGTATAGTGGTGTAGAGCACTGTGTCTGTATAGTGGTGTAGAACACTGTGCCTGTATAGAGGTGTAGAACACTGTGCCTGTATAGTGGTGTAGAGCACTGTGTCTGTATAGTGGTGTAGAATACTGTGCCTGTATAGAGGTGTAGAACACTGTGCCTGTATAGCGGTGTAGAACACTGTGCCTGTATAGCGGTGTAGAACACTGTGCCTGTATAGCGGTGTAGAACACTGTGCCTGTATAGCGGTGTAGAACACTGTGCCTGTATAGAGGTGTAGAACACTGTGCCTGTATAGCGGTGTAGAACACTGTGCCTGTATAGAGGTGTAGAACACTGTGCCTGTATAGCGGTGTAGAACACTGTGCCTGTATAGCGGTGTAGAACACTGTGCCTGTATAGCGGTGTAGAACACTGTGCCTGTATAGCGGTGTAGAACACTGTGCCTGTATAGCGGTGTAGAACACTGTGCCTGTATAGCGGTGTAGAACACTGTGCCTGTATAGCGGTGTAGAACACTGTGCCTATATAGCGGTGTAGAACACTGTGCCTGTATAGCGGTGTAGAACACTGTGCCTGTATAGCGGTGTAGAGCACTGTGCCTGTATAGCGGTGTAGAATACTGTGCCTGTATAGCGGTGTAGAACCCTGTGCCTGTATAGCGGTGTAGAACACTGTGCCTGTATAGCGGTGTAGAACACTGTGCCTGTATAGCGGTGTAGAACACTGTGCCTGTATAGCGGTGTAGAACACTGTGCCTGTATAGAGGTGTAGAACACTGTGCCTGTATAGCGGTGTAGAACACTGTGCCTGTATAGAGGTGTAGAACACTGTGCCTGTATAGCGGTGTAGAACACTGTGCCTGTATAGCGGTGTTGAACACTGTGCCTGTATAGCGGTGTAGAACACTGTGCCTGTATAGCGGTGTAGAACACTGTGCCTGTATAGCGGTGTAGAACACTGTGCCTGTATAGTGGTGTAGAACACTGTGCCTGTATAGCGGTGTAGAACACTGTGCCTGTATAGTGGTGTAGAACACTGTGCCTGTATAGCGGTGTAGAACACTGTGCCTGTATAGCGGTGTAGAACACTGTGCCTGTATAGCGGTGTAGAACACTGTGCCTGTATAGCGGTGTAGAACACTGTGCCTGTATAGCGGTGTAGAACACTGTGCCTGTATAGCGGTGTAGAACACTGTGCCTATATAGCGGTGTAGAACACTGTGCCTGTATAGCGGTGTAGAACACTGTGCCTGTATAGCGGTGTAGAACACTGTGCCTGTATAGCGGTGTAGAACACTGTGCCTGTATAGCGGTGTTGAACACTGTGCCTATATAGCGGTGTAGAACACTGTGCCTGTATAGCGGTGTAGAACACTGTGCCTGTATAGCGGTGTAGAACACTGTGCCTGTATAGCGGTGTAGAACACTGTGCCTGTATAGCGGTGTAGAACACTGTGCCTGTATAGTGTTGTAGAACTCTGTGCCTGTATAGCGGTGTAGAACACTGTGCCTGTATAGCGGTGTAGAACACTGTGCCTGTATAGCGGTGTAGAACACTGTGCCTGTATAGCGGTGTAGAACACTGTGCCTGTATAGCGGTGTAGAACACTGTGCCTGTATAGTGGTGTAGAACACTGTGCAGAACACTGTGCCTGTATAGCGGTGTAGAACACTGTGCCTGTATAGCGGTGTAGAACACTGTGCCTGTATAGCGGTGTAGAACACTGTGCCTGTATAGCGGTGTAGAACACTGTGCCTGTATAGCGGTGTAGAACACTGTGCCTGTATAGTGGTGTAGAACACTGTGCCTGTATAGCGGTGTAGAACACTGTGCCTGTATAGTGGTGTAGAACACTGTGCCTGTATAGTGGTGTAGAACACTGTGCCTGTATAGCGGTGTAGAACACTGTGCCTGTATAGTGGTGTAGGACACTGTGCCTGTATAGTGGTGTAGAACACTGTGCCTGTATAGAGGTGTAGAACACTGTGCCTGTATAGTGGTGTAGAACACTGTGCCTGTATAGTGGTGTAGAACACTGTGCCTGTATAGCGGTGTAGAACACTGTGCCTGTATAGCGGTGTAGAACACTGTGCCTGTATAGTGGTGTAGAACACTGTGCCTGTATAGCGGTGTAGAACACTGTGCCTGTATAGCGGTGTAGAGCACTGTGCCTGTATAGTGATGTAGAACACTGTGCCTGTATAGCGGTGTAGAACACTGTGCCTGTATAGCGGTGTAGAACACTGTGCCTGTATAGTGGTGTAGAACACTGTGCCTGTATAGTGGTGTAGAACACTGTGCCTGTATAGCGGTGTAGAACACTGTGCCTGTATAGCGGTGTAGAACACTGTGCCTGTATAGCGGTGTAGAACACTGTGCCTGTATAGTGGTGTAGGACACTGTGCCTGTATAGTGGTGTAGAACACTGTGCCTGTATAGAGGTGTAGAACACTGTGCCTGTATAGCGGTGTAGAACACTGTGCCTGTATAGCGGTGTAGAACACTGTGCCTGTATAGCGGTGTAGAACACTGTGCCTGTATAGCGGTGTAGAACACTGTGCCTGTATAGTGGTGTAGAACACTGTGCCTGTATAGCGGTGTAGAACACTGTGCCTGTATAGTGGTGTAGAACACTGTGCCTGTATAGCGGTGTAGAACACTGTGCCTGTATAGCGGTGTAGAACACTGTGCCTGTATAGCGGTGTAGAACACTGTGCCTGTATAGCGGTGTAGAACACTGTGCCTGTATAGCGGTGTAGAACACTGTGCCTGTATAGCGGTGTAGAACACTGTGCCTGTATAGCGGTGTAGAACACTGTGCCTGTATAGCGGTGTAGAACACTGTGCCTGTATAGCGGTGTAGAACACTGTGCCTGTATAGCGGTGTAGAACACTGTGCCTGTATAGCGGTGTTGAACACTGTGCCTGTATAGCGGTGTAGAACACTGTGCCTGTATAGCGGTGTAGAACACTGTGCCTGTATAGCGGTGTAGAACACTGTGCCTGTATAGCGGTGTAGAACACTGTGCCTGTATAGCGGTGTAGAACACTGTGCCTGTATAGTGTTGTAGAACACTGTGCCTGTATAGCGGTGTAGAACACTGTGCCTGTATAGTGGTGTAGAACACTGTGCCTGTATAGCGGTGTAGAACACTGTGCCTGTATAGCGGTGTAGAACACTGTGCCTGTATAGCGGTGTAGAACACTGTGCCTGTATAGCGGTGTAGAACACTGTGCCTGTATAGCGGTGTAGAACACTGTGCCTGTATAGCTCGTGTAGAACACTGTGCCTGTATAGCGGTGTACAACACTGTGCCTGTATAGCGGTGTAGAACACTGTACCTGTATAGCGGTGTAGAACACTGTGCCTGTATAGCGGTGTAGAACACTGTGCCTGTATAGTGGTGTAGAACACTGTGCCTGTATAGCGGTGTAGAACACTGTGCCTGTATAGTGGTGTAGAACACTGTGCCTGTATAGCGGTGTAGAACACTGTGCCTGTATAGTGGTGTAGAACACTGTGCCTGTATAGTGGTGTAGAACACTGTGCCTGTATAGTGGTGTAGAACACTGTGCCTGTATAGTGGTGTAGGACACTGTGCCTGTATAGTGGTGTAGAACACTGTGCCTGTATAGAGGTGTAGAACACTGTGCCTGTATAGTGGTGTAGAACACTGTGCCTGTATAGTGGTGTAGAACACTGTGCCTGTATAGCGGTGTAGAACACTGTGCCTGTATAGCGGTGTAGAACACTGTGCCTGTATAGCGGTGTAGAACACTGTGCCTGTATAGCGGTGTAGAACACTGTGCCTGTATAGCGGTGTAGAACACTGTGCCTGTATAGCGGTGTAGAACACTGTGCCTGTATAGCGGTGTAGAACACTGTGCCTGTATAGTGGTGTAGAACACTGTGCCTTGCAGTAACACACATAGGGAGTCTGCTGTGGTAGTGAAATAATACTGTCAGTCTGTATGACATGCAGATGACAGGCGTCGCTCTTACAATCACTGCACACATCACTTATTGGGGCAATCACGGGGCCTAAACTGACCAAATAACTCACATGTGAACCCAGCCTTACAGATCAGTGTTAGCGCCAGGTATAAAGAACTGTGCAGCGGCCAAAGATCCTACTATAGTGTGAAAGAGCGCACTCCTTTTACACCGTCCTCAGCTGACTCCACGTAGATGTCTACAGAACCTGTTCTATTAACCCCTTATACAAGTAGAGCCCCCCCCGACAGAGAGGAGAGGGGGTCAGCAGTAAGTTTGTGCTGATGTCACTGATTATTTTGCCCTTCTTCTGATCCTTCAGAACAATAACTCCCAAAAAACGGATCCTGTCTGTGGAGCATCCGCCGTCACTCGGTCAGCATTTGGTCAGTAATCCATCAGTATTGCTAAAGCCAAAAAAAACAGGAGTGGATCCAAAACAGAGATGACACGTGAATGGAATATTTGCATGTCTTCTGTGTTTTGTACCCACTCCTGTTTTTGGCTACCAAATTACAAGCCAGTTCTGATGGGACCATACAGGCCGTACAGCTGCTACACAGACAGGATCCGTGGTGCGTCTCATTGTTCCTTCCTTCTGACAGATCAGAAGAAGGGTCAAATAAATAATGATGTCAGCCAGGCCGAAAGGCAAAATAGTGGCCCAGTCATGGAGTGGGGAGGGTGGGAACCGCAGGAGAAGTCCACAGAGTGGACCTATGACTGAGTGGTGAGGTGGAAGCAGCATGAGGAGGCCACAAAGTGGTCCAATGACAGTGTGAAGGTGGCGGCAGCATCAGGAGACCACAGAGTGGGGAGGTGGAAGCAGCATGGTGAGGAGGCCACAGAGTGGCACAATGACAGAGTGGGGAGGTGGCAGCAGAATCAGGAGGAGGCCACAGAGTGGCACAATGACCAGAGTCTGGAGGTGGCAGCAGAATCAGGAGGAGGCCACAGAGTGGCACAAGGACAGAGTGGAGGTGGGGACAACAGCAGCGGCAGTAACAGCACAAGATGGTGGCAGTAGGAGAAGGCATCTTTTTTTTTTTTTTTAATGATCTTGAAGCAATAAAGATTTTCTCCCGCCAGTAACCACAGGATACGGAACAAATATTTCATCATAGGGCCTCTGCTGGAACCCAACCCCCACCCCACCACGTCCAATGGAAATTTTGGTATCTGAGTTCAGAATCCCTGCAATTAAACTACTACCCCCATCCTGTGGACTGGAGAGGATTGTGATGAGTGAAATAATGCAAACAGTGAGGGACATTTATCATTGTTTCTACGCCACAATTGTGGTGTAAAAAAGTCGTGAATTAAGGTACTTTTTGTGATTCTCTGCACTTTTCTGAAATGCAGAGAAAAGGGGCGTGGCTTAGCGGAAGGGGGTGTGACTTCACACCGCCCGCATTTACTATAACTTTCGCCAGTGGCGGTAGTTTTAGCAGAAGTGCACAGCAGCCTGTAGCCGGCGCAGACTTCACTTTCTGGCGCACAGCAGGGCCGTTGCATCTCACATCAGTGCGGGGAGATCACGTCAGTGCGGGGAGATCACGTGTGAGGGATGAGAATCCATTTTGCATAAACATGTCCTCCATCTTGTGCATATGTGGAAAATGAATGAACCAGCTGTGAGAACGCAGGAGTCTCCGAGTATAGACCAAATGTTCTATCTACAAGGCCAAGGTAGCCGCCCCCTCGCTCCCTTATCAGAGTCTGACGTGCAGGAGAGTGATGTCCTCTCTGCGTTTCGGGATGCGCTGCTAGAGAAGGTTCCTAATGATTACAATCCTGTTCATACGGCGCGGAAGTACTGCCTCATATCAATAACCAATCAAATCACTAGTTTCAATCCCCCCCTTGGCCTGATTTGTCTATGTTTATCTGTAGTGTTAGTGTTTCGTTTACATTCTGTTTTTTGCGGTCTGTATACGGAACCATTCATTTGAATGGATCCGCAAAAAAAACGGAAGGTACTCCGTATGCCTTCCGTTTCCGAATTTCCATTCCGTTCAAAGATAGAACATGTCCTATTATTGTCCGCATAACAGACAAGGATAGTACTGCTTTATCAGGGGCCAGTTGTTCCGTTCCGCAAAAAAAACTGAATGCACACAGACGTCATCCGTATTTTTTGTGGATCCGTTTTTTGCGGACTGCAAAATACTGAAAAAGTCATATGGTCGTGTGCAAGAGGCCTAATAAAGGAGAGAGAATCTGATCCAGCAGTGCAGGGAGATCACGTCAGTGCGGGGAGATCACGTCAGTGCAGAAAGTTCACATCAGTGCGGGGAGATCACGTCATTGCGGGGGGATCACGTCAGTGCGGGGGGATCACGTCAGTGCGGGGAGATCACGTCAGTGCGGGGAGATCACGTCAGTGCGGGGAGATCACGTCAGTGTGAGGGGATCACGTCAGTGCGGGGAGATCACGTCAGTGCGGGGAGATCACGTCAGTGCGGGGAGATCACGTCAGTGCGAGGGGATCACGTCAGTGCGGGGAGATCACGTCAGTTCGAGGGGATCACGTCAGTGCGGGGAGATCACGTCAGTGCGAGGGGATCACGTCAGTGCGGGGAGATCACGTCAGTGCAGAGAGATCACGTCAGTGCGGGGAGATCACGTCAGTGCGGGGAGATCACAACAGTGCAGAGAGATCACGTCAGTGCGGGGGGATCACGTCAGTGCAGGGAGATCACGTCAGTGCGGGGAGATCACGTCAGTGCGGGGAGATCACGTCAGTGCAGAGAGATCACGTCAGTGCAGAGAGATCACGTCAGTGCAGGGGGATCACGTCAGTGCAGGGAGATCACGTCAGTGCAGAGAGATCACGTCAGTGCGGGGGGATCACGTCAGTGCAGGGAGATCACGTCAGTGCGGGGGGATCACGTCAGTGCAGAGAGATCACGTCAGTGCAGAGAGATCACGTCAGTGCAGGGAGATCACGTCAGTGCAGAGAGATCACGTCAGTGCAGGGGGATCACGTCAGTGCAGGGAGATCACGTCAGTGCAGAGAGATCACGTCAGTGCGGGGGGATCACGTCAGTGCAGAGAGATCACGTCAGTGCGGGGGGATCACGTCAGTGCAGAGAGATCATGTCAGTGCAGGGAGATCACGTCAGTGCAGGGAGATCACGTCAGTGCGGGGGGATCACGTCAGTGCAGAGAGATCACGTCAGTGCAGGGAGATCACGTCAGTGCAGGGAGATCACGTCAGTGCGGGGGGATCACGTCAGTGCAGGGAGATCACGTCAGTGCAGGGAGATCACGTCAGTGCGGGGGGATCACGTCAGTGCAGGGAGATCACGTCAGTGCGGGGGGATCACGTCAGTGCAGGGAGATCACGTCAGTGCAGGGAGATCACGTCAGTGCGGGGGGATCACGTCAGTGCAGGGAGATCACGTCAGTGCGGGGGGATCACGTCAGTGCAGGGAGATCACGTCAGTGCAGAGAGATCACGTCAGTGCAGGGAGATCACGTCAGTGCGGGGAGATCACGTCAGTGCAGGGAGATCACGTCAGTGCGGGGGGATCACGTCAGTACAGAGAGATCACGTCAGTGCAGAGAGATCACGTTAGTGCGGGGAGATCACGTCAGTGCAGAGATCACGTCAGTGCGGGGAGATCACGTCAGTGCAGAGAGATCAGGTTCTGATCGGCGGGGGTCCGACACCCGGGACCCCCGCCGATCAGCTGTTTGAGAAGGAAGCTCCAGTAGCGCCGCGGCCTTCTCACTGTTTACCGCCGGCCCAGTGACGTCACGACTAGTATCAACTAGCGTGGGCGGGGCTAAGGTCCATTCAAGTGAACACAGCTTAGCCCCGCCCACTCTAGTTGATACTAGTCATGACATCACTGGGTCTGCGGTAAACAGTGAGAAGGCCGCGGCGCTGCTGGAGCTTCCTTCTCAAACAGCTGATCGGCGGGGGTCCCGGGTGTCGGACCCCCGCCGATCAGAAGCTGATGATCTATCCAGAGGACAGGTCATCAGTTACAACAAAGTGCAGAACCCCTTTAACTCCCACAGCTGCCCCGTTCTGGATGGCTTCATGGCTCTTCTCTGCAGCTTCACTTTAACACCAGCAGTGACAGGGTTAACACTATAAGGCCCCTTTCACACGAGCGCGGCGGATCGGCTCCGGATGCGTTCAGGGAAACTCGCACCATTTTGCAAGTTCAGTCAGTTTTGTCTGCGATTGCTTTCAGTTGTTCAGTTTTTTCCGCACGGGTGCGATGCGTTTTGATGCGTTTTTCACGCGCGTGATAAAAAACTGAAGGTTCTCTCCTAGCAACCATCAGTGAGAAACGCATCGCACCCGCACTTGCTTCCGGACGCAATGCGTTTTTCACTGAAGCCCCATTCACTTCTATGGGGCCCGGGCTGCCTGAAAAACGCAGAATATAAAACGTGCTGCGATTTTCACGCGACGCAGAACTGATACGTGAAAAACACCGCTCCTGTACACAGAGCCATAGAAATGATTGAGCCGGGATTCAGTGTTCACGTCACGCATCGCGCTCGTGTGAAAGGGGCCTAAGAGCTGCGGAGTCTTCTGTGTTACAGTATGTGACGTGCCCGTCTGCCCACTCTGATGCCAGTGTTCATGCCCAGACCTGGCCGGGCGGACCCCCACTGTACCTGATGAGGGGCATCGCCCTCTGTATGTTGGCAGTGCAACGTCAATGGCCCCAATTCATTTAACCCCTTAACTTACACTTTTTTGTGCCCACTTAGATGCCCATTTTGTGCCCATCTTTTGTATTTTAACCCCTTAAGGACTCAGGACGTACCGGTACGTCCTAAGTTTAAATCACGATTGCAGCGCGGCAGGGGTTAATCGCAACAGGATGTCCGTGGGCATCCTGTCACAACGCCGGGGGGGGTCGGTCAATTCAGACCTGCGGTTTGCGGCTTTTACCTTATCCGGCGGTTGCGGTCGGCGGTGCCATCGAGTCCCCATGCGGCTGTAGGGGGGACCCGATGGCATGGAAGGCATCGCGCTGCCCTCCGGTGACGAGCCTGTGAGATCCAGCCCCACACAGTATTACTCATACAGAAGTATTGGAAGGCATTGTAAAGGATTAGACCCCCAAAAGTTCAAGTCCCAAAGTGGGACTAAAAATAAAGTGAAAAAAAAAAGTTTAAAAAATAAAGTTTCCCCCCAAAAATGTTTCAAGTGAAAATAAACAAAAACGTCATTTTCACCAAATAAAGTTAAAAATATTGGTAAAAATTAGGGAAAGAAAAAAAAGTATACATATTAGGTATCGCCGCGTCCGTATAGACCGGCTCTATAAAAATATCACATGACCTAACCCCTCAGATGAACACCGTAAAAAAAAAAAAAAAAAAACTGTGCTAAATAAACCATTTTTTGTCACCTTACATCACAAAAAGTGTAATAGCAAGCGATCAAAAAGTCACACACACACCAAAATAGTACCAATCAAACCATCATCTCATCCCGCAAAAATCATACCCTACCCAAGATAATCGCCCAAAAACTGAAAACATTATGGCTCTTAGACTATGGAAACACTAAAACATGATTTTTTTTGCTTCAAAAAAGAAATCATTGTGTAAAACTTACATAAATAAAAAAACAGTATACATATTAGGTATCGCCGCGTCCGTGACAACCTGCTCTATAAAATTACCACATGATCTAACCTTTCAGATGAATGTTGTAAACAACAAAAAATAAAAACGTGCCAAAACAGCTATTTCTTGTTACCTTGCCTCACAAAAAGTGTAATATAGAGCAACTAAAAATCATATGTACCTTAAACTAGTACCAACAATACTGCTACCTTATCCCGTAGTTTCTAAAATTGGGTCACTTTTTTGGAGTTTCTACTCCAGGGGTGCATCAGGGTGGCTTCAAATGGGACATGGTGTCAAAAAACCAGTCCAGCAAAATCTGCCTTCCAGAAACCGTATGGCGTTCCTTTCCTTCTGCGCCCTGCCGTGTGCCCGTACAGCGGTTTACGGCCACATATGGGGTGTTTCTGTAAACTACAGAATCAGGGCCATAAATAATGAGTTTGGTTTGGCTGTTAACCCTTGCTTTGTAATGTGGCCCGCGCAGCGAGCGAGCTGGCGGCGGCGGCTGGGCACAGGGAGATGAGAGCTTCCATTGTGGAAGCGCTCATCTCCAGTCATCTGTATCGCCGTCCTCAGGACAGCGATACAGATGATGCCTGTGCTGCGGTAGGGGAGGGAGAGGCGTGTCCCTTTCCCTTCCTCTGATAGGCTGCAGGCACTAGGCCGGCAGCCTATCAGAGGCCGGCGCAGGCGACGCGATGACGTCATCGCGCTGCCTGAGCCATACAGCGTGGGACACAGGCCAGAAGAGGCCTGCATCGCATCACTGACATGGAGGTAAGTATGTGGTTTTTACTATGTACAATACTTTTACTGGCGGGGGCTGTTATTACTGGCAAAGGGGGGGCTGTTATTACTGGCAAAGGGGGGCTGTTATTACTGGCAAAGGGGGGGGGCTGTTATTACTGGCAAAGGGGGGGCTGTTATTACTGGCGGGGGCTGTTATTACTGGCACAGAGGGCTGTTATTACTGGGGGCTGTTATTACTGGCACAGAGGGGCTGTTATTACTGGGGGCTGTTATTACTGGCACAGAGGGGCTCTTATTACTGGGGGCTGTTATTACTGGCACAGAGGGGCTGTTATTACTGGGGGCTGTTATTACTGGCACAGAGGGGCTGTTATTACTGGGGGCTGTTATTACTGGCAAAGGGGGGGCTGTTATTACTGGGGGCTGTTATTACTGGCAAAGGGGGGGGGGCTGTTATTACTGGCAAAGGGGGGGCTGTTATTACTGGCGGGGGCTGTTATTACTGGCACAGAGGGCTGTTATTACTGGGGGCTGTTATTACTGGCACAGAGGGGCTGTTATTACTGGGGGCTGTTATTACTGGCACAGAGGGGCTCTTATTACTGGGGGCTGTTATTACTGGCACAGAGGGGCTGTTATTACTGGGGGCTGTTATTACTGGCACAGAGGGGCTGTTATTACTGGGGGCTGTTATTACTGGCAAAGGGGGGGCTGTTATTACTGGGGGCTGTTATTACTGGCACAGAGGGGCTCTTGTTACTGGGGGCTGTTATTACTGGCAAAGGGGGGGGGGCTGTTATTACTGGCAAAGGGGGGGCTGTTATTACTGGCAAAGGGGGGGCTGTTATTACTGGCAAAGGGGGGGGGGCTGTTATTACTGGCAAAGGGGGGGCTGTTATTACTGGCAAAGGGGGGCTGTTATTACTGGCAAAGGGGGGGGGGCTGTTATTACTGGCAAAGGGGGGGCTGTTATTACTGGCAAAGGGGGGCTGTTATTACTGGCAAAGGGGGGGCTGTTATTACTGGCACAGAGGGGCTGTTATTACTGGGGGCTGTTATTACTGGGGGCTGTTATTACTGGCACAGAGGGGCTCTTATTACTGGGGGCTGTTATTACTGGCACAGAGGGGCTGTTATTACTGGGGGCTCTTATTACTGGGGGCTGTTATTACTGGCACAGAGGGGCTCTTATTACTGGGGGCTGTTATTACTGGCACAGAGGGGCTGTTATTACTGGGGGCTGTTATTACTGGCACAGAGGGGCTGTTATTACTGGGGGCTGTTATTACTGGCAAAGGGGGGGCTCTTATTACTGGGGGCTGTTATTACTGACACGGAGGGGCTCTTATTACTGGGGGCTGTTATTACTGGCACAGAGGGGCTGTTATTACTGGGGGCTGTTATTACTGGCACAGAGGGGCTCTTATTACTGGGGGCTGTTATTACTGACACAGAGGGGCTCTTATTACTGGGGGCTGTTATTACTGACACGGAGGGGCTCTTATTACTGGGGGCTGTTATTACTGGCAAAGGGGGGGCTCTTATTACTGGGGGCTGTTATTACTGGCAAAGGGGGGGCTGTTATTACTGGCAAAGGGGGGGCTGTTATTACTGGCAAAGGGGGGGGGCTGTTATTACTGGCAAAGGGGGGGCTGTTATTACTGGCAAAGGGGGGGGGGGCTGTTATTACTGGCAAAGGGGGGGCTGTTATTACTGGCAAAGGGGGGCTGTTATTACTGGCAAAGGGGGGCTGTTATTACTGGCAAAGGGGGGGCTGTTATTACTGGCACAGAGGGGCTGTTATTACTGGGGGCTGTTATTACTGGGGGCTGTTATTACTGGCAAAGGGGGGCTCTTATTACTGGGGGCTGTTATTACTGGCAAGGGGGGGGGCTGTTATTACTGGCAAAGGGGGGGGGGCTGTTATTACTGGCAAAGGGGGGCTGTTATTACTGGCAAAGGGGGGCTGTTATTACTGACACAGAGGGGCTGTTATTACTGGGGGCTGTTATTACTGGCAAAGGGGGGGCTCTTATTACTGGGGGCTGTTATTACTGGCAAAGGGGGGCTGTTATTACTGACACAGAGGGGCTCTTATTACTGGGGGCTGTTATTACTGGCAAAGGGGGGGCTCTTATTACTGGGGGCTGTTATTACTGGCAAAGGGGGGGCTGTTATTACTGGCAAAGGGGGGGCTGTTATTACTGGCAAAGGGGGGGGGCTGTTATTACTGGCAAAGGGGGGGCTGTTATTACTGGCAAAGGGGGGGGGGGCTGTTATTACTGGCAAAGGGGGGGCTGTTATTACTGGCAAAGGGGGGCTGTTATTACTGGCAAAGGGGGGCTGTTATTACTGGCAAAGGGGGGGCTGTTATTACTGGCACAGAGGGGCTGTTATTACTGGGGGCTGTTATTACTGGGGGCTGTTATTACTGGCAAAGGGGGGCTCTTATTACTGGGGGCTGTTATTACTGGCAAGGGGGGGGGGCTGTTATTACTGGCAAAGGGGGGCTGTTATTACTGGCAAAGGGGGGCTGTTATTACTGGCAAAGGGGGGCTGTTATTACTGACACAGAGGGGCTGTTATTACTGGGGGCTGTTATTACTGGCAAAGGGGGGGCTGTTATTACTGGGGGCTGTTATTACTGGGGGCTGCTAATACTGGGAGCTGTTATTACTGGGGGCTGCTATTACTGGCACAGGGGGCTATTATTACTGGCACAGGGGGGGGGGCTGTTAATACTGGCACATGATTGGGGGCACTATAGGGGCATCTACTGAGGCCACAAAGAAGGGGTGTTATATATGGGGGGCTCTGTACAGTACAATTTTATACCAGGACACATGGTGGGTACTATGGGGAAGGGGGGAGAGGAGTACTATGGGGTCATCTACGGGGGACACTAAGAAGGGGTATTTTATACTTGCAAATTATGGGGGACACTGAGGGCATCTACTGGAGCATTTTATACTGGTACATTATGGGGGGCACTAGGAGGAAGGAGGGTGTGGAGCACTATGGGGTCATTTACTAGGGGCACTATATAGGGGTATTTTATACTGGCACATTATGGGGGCACTATGAGGACATTAGCTCAAATGGGGGCATTACAAGGGGGTATTTTTTGCACTGTCACATTATAAGGAGAATTATTACTACTGGGGGTGGGGGAATTATGGTGGGCTTTATTACTCCCCCATGGTATGACCCCCTAGTAGCAGCACCAGCCTCTCTCTGCTCTGCTATCCCTCTGCTCCTTCTCCAAATCCTTACTATGAAATCTTTCTCATTAGGATAAAGCACAACATCAGCTCCGCCGAGCCCCCGACCAAAGTGTGGAAGTGGCGTCCGAGATCCCCAAGGGCCAAGCCAAGTAACTGTAAGTTTTCCGGCCCTTTGAGGGTGACCAAACTGCTGATGCGGCCCCCGATGAATTTGAGTTTGACACCCCTGACCTAAAGGGTTAACGACGTTTGTAAAATCAGTTTTGAATACCTTGAGGGGTGTAGTTTATAGAATGGGGTCATTTTTGGGTGGTTTCTATTATGTAAGCCTCGCAAAGTGACTTCAGACCTGAACTGGTCCCTAAAAAGTGGGTTTTTGAAAATTTCTGAAAAATTTGAAGATTTGCTTCTAAACTTCTAAGTCTTGTAACATCCCCAAAAAATAAAATGTCATTCCCAAAATGATCCAAACATGAAGTAGACATATGCGGAATGTAAAGTAATAACTATTTTTGGAGGTTTTACTATGTATTATAGAAGTAGAGAAATTGAAACTTGGAAATTTGCAATTTTTTACAAATTTTTGGTAAATTTGATATTTTTTTAAAAATAAAAATGAATTTTTTTTACTCCATTTTACCAGTGTCATGAAGTACAATATGTGACGAAAAAACAATCTCAGAACGGCCTGGATAAGTCAAAGCGTTTTAAAGTTATCAGCACTTAAAGTGACACTGGTCAGATTTGCAAAAAATGGCCAAGTCCTTAAGGTGAAATAAGGCTGTGTTCTTAAGGGGTTAATGCCGCTTTCTACTGATTTACGTTAAGCACCGATCACTGCAACGTTTTCTGATACTGTTGATCAGGTGTCCTCAAAATTCTTTAAAAAAATAAATAAATACAAATGATGTGAATAAGAAACTGACGAAAAAGAAACCAACTTCAGCCTCGTTTCATAAACATTCATAGAAAATCCCTTTAAGAGGAATAGGCGGAGACAAAAAATTCTCTAGTAGATATTTGTAACCGCAGCCCCGCCCACTCTGCTGGATGACAGGCCCCGCCCCCTACGCAATGTGACTTCATGGTCACAAGATTCTGACAGCTATCTACGTCATCGCCTCGCCTCCGTCTGGCCCCACCCCCGATACCCACATCGGAGTCCTACTGGCTGAGAGGCCGGTGACGTCACATGACAACAGGAAGCGAGGCGCTCCAATAACCGGAAAAACCCGGAAGGTTCAGAGCTTGAGAGACCGGGCCGGGAGACGCCGGGAGACACGGAGCCGAGATGTCCAACATGGAGAGTATCCTTTCCGAGGCCGGTGAGCGCCGAGCGAGAGGTGGGCGTCCATCCCGGTACCTGCCCCTCCATCCCGGTAACTGCCCCTCCATCCCGATACCTGCCCCTCCATCCCGGTAACTGCCCCTTCATCCCGGTACCTGCCCCTCCATGCCAGTGACTGCCCCAGTAGCTGCCCCTCCATGCCAGTGGCTGCCCTAGTAGCTGCCCCTCCATGCCAGTGACTGCCCCAGTAGCTGCCCCTCCATGCCAGTGACTGCCCCAGTAGCTGCCCCTCCATGCCAATGCCTGCCCCTCCATCCCAGTAACTGCCCCTCCATCCCAGTAACTGCCCCTCCATCCCAGTAACTGCCCCTCCATGCCAGTGACTGCCCCAGTAGCTGCCCCTCCATGCCAGTGACTGCCCCAGTAGCTGCCCCTCCATGCCAGTGACTGCCCCAGTAGCTGCCCCTCCATGCCAGTGACTGCCCCAGTAGCTGCCCCTCCATGCCAATGCCTGCCCCGGTACTGCCCCTCCATGCCAGTAACTGCCCCTCCATGCCAGTAACTGCCCCTCCATGCCAGTAACTGCCCCTCCATGCCAGTAACTGCCCCTCCATGCCAGTAACTGCCCCTCCATGCCAGTAACTGCCCCTCCATGCCAGTGACTGCCCCAGTAGCTGCCCCTCCATGCCGGTGACTGCCCCAGTAGCTGCCCCTCCATGCCGGTGACTGCCCCAGTAGCTGCCCCTCCATGCCGGTGACTGCCCCAGTAGCTGCCCCTCCATGCCGGTGACTGCCCCAGTAGCTGCCCCTCCATGCCGTTGGCTGCCCCTCCATGCCGTTGGCTGCCCCTCCATGCCGTTGGCTGCCCCTCCATGCCGTTGGCTGCCCCTCCATGCCGTTGGCTGCCCCTCCATGCCGGTGGCTGCCCCAGTAGCTGACCCTCCATGCCAGTGACTGCCCCAGTAGCTGCCCCTCCATGCCAGTAGCTGCCCCTCCATGCCGTTGGCTGCCCCTCCATGCCAGTAGCTGCCCCTCCATGCCGGTAAGCGCCCCTGTAGCTGCCCCTCCATGCCGTTGGCTGCCCCTCCATGCCGTTGGCTGCCCCTCCATGCCGTTGGCTGCCCCTCCATGCCGGTAGCTGCCCCTCCATGCCGGTGGCTGCCCCAGTAGCTGACCCTCCATGCCAGTGACTGCCCCTCCATGCCAGTAGCTGCCCCTCCATGCCAGTAGCTGCCCCTCCATGCCGGTAAGCGCCCCTGTAGCTGCCCCTCCATGCCGGTGGCTGCCCCTCCATGCCGGTGGCTGCCCCTCCATGCCGGTGGCTGCCCCTCCATGCCGGTGGCTGCCCCTCCATGCCGGTGGCTGCCCCAATACTTGCCCGATAACAGGGGGCAATAGACTGTATTCTCCTGTCCTACAGTCATCCTCTCCCCTGAAATGGCTGATAACAGGGGGCAATAGACTGTATTCTCCTGTCCTACAGTCATCCTCTCCCCTGAAATGGCTGATAACAGGGGGCAATAGACTGTATTCTCCTGTCCTACAGTCATCCTCTCCCCTGACATGGCTGATAACAGGGAGCAATAGACTGTATTCTCCTGTCCTACAGTCATCCTCTCCCCTGAAATGGCTGATAACAGGGGGCAATAGACTGTATTCTCCTGTCCTACAGTCATCCTCTCCCCTGACATGGCTGATAACAGGGAGCAATAGACTGTATTCTCCTGTCCTACAGTCATCCTCTCCCCTGAAATGGCTGATAACAGGGGGCAATAGACTGTATTCTCCTGTCCTACAGTCATCCTCTCCCCTGAAATGGCTGATAACAGGGAGCAATAGACTGTATTCTCCTGTCCTACAGTCATCCTCTCCCCTGAAATGGCTGATAACAGGGAGCAATAGACTGTATTCTCCTGTCCTACAGTCATCCTCTCACCTGAAATGGCTGATAACAGGGGGCAATAGACTGTATTCTCCTGTCCTACAGTCATCCTCTCCTCTGAAATGGCTGATAACAGGCGGCAATAGACTGTATTCTCCTGTCCTACAGTCATCCTCTCCCCTGAAATGGCTGATAACAGGGGGCAATAGACTGTATTCTCCTGTCCTACAGTCATCCTCTCCTCTGAAATGGCTGATAACAGGCGGCAATAGACTGTATTCTCCTGTCCTACAGTCACTCTCCCCTGAAATGGCTGATACCAGGGAGCAATAGACTGTATTCTCCTGTCCTACAGTCATCCTCCCCCCTGAAATGGCTGATAACAGGGGGCAATAGACTGTATTCTCCTGTCCTACAGTCATCCTCTCCTCTGAAATGGCTGATAACAGGCGGCAATAGACTGTATTCTCCTGTCCTACAGTCATCCTCTCCCCTGAAATGTCTGATAACAGGCAGCAATAGATTGTATTCTCCTGTCCTACAGTCATCCTCTCCCCTGAAATGTCTGATAACAGGGGGCAATAGACTGTATTCTCCTGTCCTACAGTCATCCTCTCCTCTGAAATGGTTGATAACAGGGGGCAATAGACTGTATTCTCCTGTCCTACAGTCATCCTCTCCTCTGAAATGGTTGATAACAGGGGGTAATAGACTGTATTCTCCTGTCCTACAGTCATCCTCTCCCCTGACATGGCTGATAACAGGGGGCAATAGACTGTATTCTCCTGTCCTACAGTCATCCTCTCCCCTGAAATGGCTGATAACAGGGGGCAATAGACTGTATTCTCCTGTCCTACAGTCATCCTCTCCCCTGAAATGGCTGATAACAGGGGGCAATAGACTGTATTCTCCTGTCCTACAGTCATCCTCTCCCCTGAAATGGCTGATAACAGGGGGCAATAGACTGTATTCTCCTGTCCTACAGTCATCCTCTCCCCTGAAATGGTTGATAACAGGGGGCAATAGACTGTATTCTCCTGTCCTACAGTCATCCTCTCCCCTGAAATGGCTGATAACAGGGGAAATAGACTGTATTCTCCTGTCCTACAGTCATCCTCTCCCCTGAAATGGCTGATAACAGGGAGCAATAGACTGTATTCTCCTGTCCTACAGTCATCCTCTCCCCTGAAATGGCTGATAACAGGGGGCAATAGACTGTATTCTCCTGTCCTACAGTCATCCTCTCCCCCTGTTATCAGCCATTTCAGGGGAGAGGATGACTGTAGGACAGGAGAATACAGTCTATTGCCCCCTGTTATCAGCCATTTCAGGGGCAATAGACTGTATTCTCCTGTCCTACAGTCATCCTCTCCCCTGAAATGGCTGATAACAGGGGGCAATAGACTGTATTCTCCTGTCCTACAGTCATCCTCTCCCCTGAAATGGCTGATAACGGGGGGCAATAGATTGTATTCTCCTGTCCTACAGTCATCCTCTCCCCTGAAATGGTTGATAACAGGGGGCAATAGATTGTATTCTCCTGTCCTACAGTCATCCTCTCCCCTGAAATGGTTGATAACAGGGGGCAATAGACTGTATTCTCCTGTCCTACAGTCATCCTCTCCCCTGAAATGGTTGATAACAGGGGGCAATAGACTGTATTCTCCTGTCCTACAGTCATCCTCTCCCCTGAAATGGCTGATAACAGGGGGCAATAGACTGTATTCTCCTGTCCTACAGTCATCCTCTCCTCTGAAATGGCTGATAACAGGCGGCAATAGACTGTATTCTCCTGTCCTACAGTCATCCTCTCCCCTGAAATGGCTGATAACAGGGGGCAATAGACTGTATTCTCCTGTCCTACAGTCATCCTCTCCTCTGAAATGGCTGATAACAGGCGGCAATAGACTGTATTCTCCTGTCCTACAGTCATCCTCTCCCCTGAAATGGCTGATACCAGGGAGCAATAGACTGTATTCTCCTGTCCTACAGTCATCCTCCCCACTGAAATGGCTGATAACAGGGGGCAATAGACTGTATTCTCCTGTCCTACAGTCATCCTCTCCTCTGAAATGGCTGATAACAGGCGGCAATAGACTGTATTCTCCTGTCCTACAGTCATCCTCTCCCCTGAAATGTCTGATAACAGGCAGCAATAGATTGTATTCTCCTGTCCTACAGTCATCCTCTCCCCTGAAATGTCTGATAACAGGGGGCAATAGACTGTATTCTCCTGTCCTACAGTCATCCTCTCCTCTGAAATGGTTGATAACAGGGGGCAATAGACTGTATTCTCCTGTCCTACAGTCATCCTCTCCTCTGAAATGGCTGATAACAGGGGGCAATAGACTGTATTCTCCTGTCCTACAGTCATCCTCTCCCCTGACATGGCTGATAACAGGGGGCAATAGACTGTATTCTCCTGTCCTACAGTCATCCTCTCCCCTGAAATGGCTGATAACAGGGGGCAATAGACTGTATTCTCCTGTCCTACAGTCATCCTCTCCCCTGAAATGGCTGATAACAGGGGGCAATAGACTGTATTCTCCTGTCCTACAGTCATCCTCTCCCCTGAAATGGCTGATAACAGGGGGCAATAGACTGTATTCTCCTGTCCTACAGTCATCCTCTCCCCTGAAATGGTTGATAACAGGGGGCAATAGACTGTATTCTCCTGTCCTACAGTCATCCTCTCCCCTGAAATGGCTGATAACAGGGGAAATAGACTGTATTCTCCTGTCCTACAGTCATCCTCTCCTCTGAAATGGCTGATAACAGGGAGCAATAGACTGTATTCTCCTGTCCTACAGTCATCCTCTCCCCTGAAATGGCTGATAACAGGGAGCAATAGACTGTATTCTCCTGTCCTACAGTCATCCTCTCCCCTGAAATGGCTGATAACAGGGGGCAATAGACTGTATTCTCCTGTCCTACAGTCATCCTCTCCCCCTGTTATCAGCCATTTCAGGGGAGAGGATGACTGTAGGACAGGAGAATACAGTCTATTGCCCCCTGTTATCAGCCATTTCAGGGGCAATAGACTGTATTCTCCTGTCCTACAGTCATCCTCTCCCCTGAAATGGCTGATAACAGGGGGCAATAGATTGTATTCTCCTGTCCTACAGTCATCCTCTCCCCTGAAATGGCTGATAACGGGGGGCAATAGATTGTATTCTCCTGTCCTACAGTCATCCTCTCCCCTGAAATGGTTGATAACAGGGGGCAATAGATTGTATTCTCCTGTCCTACAGTCATCCTCTCCCCTGAAATGGTTGATAACAGGGGGCAATAGATTGTATTCTCCTGTCCTACAGTCATCCTCTCCCCTGAAATGGCTGATAACAGGGGGGCAATAGACTGTATTCTCCTGTCCTACAGTCATCCTCTCCCCTGAAATGGCTGATAACAGGGAGCAAAAGACTGTATTCTCCTGTCCTACAGTCATCCTCTCCCCTTAAATGGCTGATAACAGGGAGCAATAGACTGCATTCTCCTGTCCTACAGTCATCCTCTCCTCTGAAATGGCTGATAACAAAGGGCAATAGACTGTATTCTCCTGTCCTACAGTCATCCTCTCCCCTGAAATGGCTGATAACAGGGAGCAATAGACTGTATTCTCCTGTCCTACAGTCATCCTCTCCCCTGTAATGGCTGATAACAGGGAGCAATAGACTGTATTCTCCTGTCCTACAGTCATCCTCTCCCCTGAAATGGCTGATAACAGGGGGCAATAGACTGTATTCTCCTGTCCTACAGTCATCATCTCCCCTGAAATGGCTGATAACAGGAGGCAATAGACTGTATTCTCCTGTCCTACAGTCATCCTCTCCCCTGAAATGGCTGATAACAGGGAGCAATAGACTGTATTCTCCTGTCCTACAGTCATCCTCTCCCCTGAAATGGCTGATAACAGGGGGCAATAGATTGTATTCTCCTGTCCTACAGTCATCCTCTCGGCTGACATGGCTGATAACAGGGGGCAATAGACTGTATTCTCCTGTCCTACAGTCATCCTCCCCCCTGAAATGGCTGATAACAGGGGGCAATAGACTGTATTCTCCTGTCCTATAGTCATCCTCCCCCCTGAAATGGCTGATAACAGGGGGCAATAGACTGTATTCCCCTGTCCTACAGTCATCCTCCCCCCTGAAATGGCTGATAACAGGGGGCAATAGACTGTATTCCCCTGTCCTACAGTCATCCTCTCCCCTGAAATGGCTGATAACAGGAGGCAATAGACTGTATTCTCCTGTCCTACAGTCATCCTCTCCCCTGAAATGGCTGATAACAGGGGGCAATAGACTGTATTCTCCTGTCCTACAGTCATCCTCTCCCCTGAAATGGTTGATAACAGGGAGCAATAGACTGTATTCTCCTGTCCTACAGTCATCCTCTCCCCTGAAATGGCTGATAACAGGGGGCAATAGACTGTATTCTCCTGTCCTACAGTCATCCTCTCCCCTGAAATGGCTGATAACAGGGGGCAATAGACTGTATTCTCCTGTCCTACAGTCATCCTCTCCCCTGAAATGGCTGATACCAGGGGGCAATAGACTGTATTCTCCTGTCCTACAGTCATCCCCTCCCCTGAAATGGCTGATAACAGGGAGCAATAGACTGTATTCTCCTGTCCTACAGTCATCCTCTCCCCTGAAATGGCTGATAACAGGGAGCAATAGACTGTATTCTCCTGTCCTACAGTCATCCCCTCCCCTGAAATGACTGATAACAGGGGGCAATAGACTGTATTCTCCTGTCCTACAGTCATCCTCTCCCCTGAAATGGCTGATAACAGGGAGCAATAGACTGTATTCTCCTGTCCTACAGTCATCCTCCCCCCTGAAATGGCTGATAACAGGGGGCAATAGACTGTATTCCCCTGTCCTACAGTCATCCTCTCCCCTGAAATGGCTGATACCAGGGGGCAATAGACTGTATTCTCCTGTCCTACAGTCATCCTCTCCCCTGAAATGGCTGATAACAGGGGGCAATAGACTGTATTCTCCTGTCCTACAGTCATCCTCTCCCCTGAAATGGTTGATAACAGGGAGCAATAGACTGTATTCTCCTGTCCTACAGTCATCCTCTCCCCTGAAATGGCTGATAACAGGGAGCAATAGATTGTATTCTCCTGTCCTACAGTCATCCTCTCCCCTGAAATGGCTGATAACAGGGAGTAATAGACTGTATTCTCCTGTCCTACAGTCATCCTCTCCCCTGAAATGGCTGATACCAGGGGGCAATAGACTGTATTCTCCTGTCCTACAGTCATCCCCTCCCCTGAAATGGCTGATAACAGGGAGCAATAGACTGTATTGAACTGGACGACAGGTGGCGGTTCACTTTCCTCTTGGTGTGCAGTATGGCAGGTAGGTGATCTCTCAGGGGTTGTGCCCGTTCATTATCTAGATAGGATACACTAAAATCTTCAGCTGTGACAAGGCTTGGTTGGTCTGGGACTGTTAGAGCCGTGCAACCTCTGACCCCCGGATACGTTGTAGCGCCCCCCCGGATACAGTGTGTCTATCTCTCACCCCTTGTTTGTGGGATGACCGCAGGTGGGGCTGGTGGCGGCAGAGCAGGGTGAACCGGTTGGAGCTATTAATAGTGAGGGAGACGGTGATCTCAGCAGCGGCCGCTCGGGCTCCCCTCCCCGTGTACGTCATACGCTAGTAACCCTTCGTTATGCAGTGATCTGTGCAGTCAGGTGACTGGTGATGGACTGTGTCAGACTGGGGTGTCTAGGACCCACCAGTAAAATAGATTCCAGGATCCACTGTAAATCTACATAGACAGATCCCCTGCCCACATAGTGCAGCTGAGAGATGCTACAGGATGATTGATTATGGGGCCCCTGCAGGTCCCTGATGAAAGCCGGTGCTGGGCGGCTGTCTCTGGACCCTCATGGCATCTCAGCCCCCCCAATGCACCCAGAATAGCACAGTGGGTGCAGGGTTAAATAATGTACGGATGTGTACGCCGCCCATCTGTAGGTGGTGGTCTACTGGGGGCCCACTGGTTCCCCTCTGGCCAGTCTGAGCCTGGTGAACGGGGTCTCCCCAGTATCAGATCTGCCCCTCCCCTGACCTTGTGATCAAGTATCAGACCCCGCACTGCACAGGTGATGCTACCGATCAGTGGCTGCACCTGGGGCCCCCGCACTGCACAGGTGATGCTACCGGTCAGTGGCTGCACCTGGGGCCCCCACACTGCACAGGTGATGCTACTGATCAGTGGCTGCACCTGGGGCCCCCGCACTGCACAGGTGATGCTACTGATCAGTGGCTGCACCTGGGGCCCCCGCACTGCACAGGTGATGCTACTGATCAGTGGCTGCACCTGGGGCCCCCGCACTGCACAGGTGATGCTACTGATCAGTGGCTGCACCTGGGGCCCCCGCACTGCACAGGTGATACTACTGATCAGTGGCTGCACCTGGGGCCCCCGAACTGCACAGGTGATACTACTGATCAGTGGCTGCACCTGGGGCCCCCGAACTGCACAGGTGATACTACTGATCAGTGGCTGCACCTGGGGCCCCCACACTGCACAGGTGATGCTACTGATCAGTGGCTGCACCTGGGGCCCCCGCACTGCACAGGTGATGCTACCAATCAGTGGCTGCACCTGGGGCCCCTGGGTGATGCTACAGATCACTTGCCTTTCCAATGTTAGGCCCGGATTCAGATGCTGTGACCACTCCCCTTCCCCCTCATTGTGGGCGTTGCCTGCTGCTTGGCTGTGATGTCATCTCCTTAACCCTCCAATCAGAAAATCTGTTTAATCTGAAGTTTGCAGCAAAAGAACTGAACCGGAGCGCCAAGAAGTGCGAGAAGGAGGAGAAGGCGGAGAAGGCCAAAATCAAGAAGGTAAGACCCCCGCCACTCAGGAGGAGGAAGGGGTCCACTGTGACCTCTGAGACCACCACAGTCAGGAGGATAGAGGGGCCCCTGCAGTGTACCTCTCACCGGCGGGTACAGCGGCTCGGCATTGACTGAAGAAACGGCAGGTTCAGGCGGACACCCTGAAACATCTCTTGATGCATTAGAAGGCGCGGAGCGTAATATTGGGCGTACCGCGCAGGCGCTGAGTCACTCCGTGTTCAGTGATTTGCTTCTAACGTTCTGTTCCGTTATTTTAGGGCAGCGGTATCCTGCTGAGGACGCCACATTCGCCTCCTGTATCCTACGTACTAGCCCCTCCCTCGATCGCTGTCACCCCCCTCCCCCCCTGTCCTGATATTGATAAGAATTCTGATCAGCGAGAGGAGAATTTCTTATTTACAGCCGGCGTTGAGTTTTGACGGGTGCGGTCGCCATCCGAGCCGAATCACCCTGTGTAATGTGCCACCCTACACCCAGGTTCCTGGCATGAACCTTACCAGCCGCCTGATGGAAGGGGCTGTGACACGGCTAGATCTGGTTGTGCAGCCCGTCAGTAGATTTTATTGCCGTAATCCGTCTCGGGGCAAAGGTCTTCCCATAGTGACGACTGAGCCAGTGCGTGCACGGAGATTGTCAGCAGGTCGCCTCGGGGAGCCGGCAATGGATTCGGGGTCATTTCTTGTCAGACCCATCCCTGGAGTCGTCATAGCGGTCTGTCCCGATGGAGTGGAAAAAGGCAGCCGCTCCGTGGTTACCAGGAAATACCGCCCTCCGTACCAGTGTCCCCAGTGTGCTGTATGTTATACCAACCGGCGCTGTGGAGGACGGGGCGGGAAATACGCTGCTCCATAGCGTATGCCCTCTGCTGCTCCATAGCGTATGCCCTCTGCTGCTCCATAGCGTATGCCCTCTGCTGCTCCAGAGCGTCTGCCCTCTGCTGCTCCAGAGCGTCTGCCCTCTGCTGCTCCATGGCGTCTGCCCTCTGCTGCTCCATGGCGTCTGCCCTCTGCTGCTCCATGGCGTCTGCCCTCTGCTGCTCCATGGCGTCTGCCCTCTGCTGCTCCATGGCGTCTGCCCTCTGCTGCTCCATGGCGTCTGCCCTCTGCTGCTCCATGGCGTCTGCCCTCTGCTGCTCCAGAGCGTCTGCCCTCTGCTGCTCCATGGCGTCTGCCCTCTGCTGCTCCATGGCGTCTGCCCTCTGCTGCTCCATAGCGTATGCCCTCTGCTGCTCCAGAGCGTATGCCCTCTGCTGCTCCAGAGCGTCTGCCCTCTGCTGCTCCATGGCGTCTGCCCTCTGCTGCTCCATGGCGTCTGCCCTCTGCTGCTCCATGGCGTCTGCCCTCTGCTGCTCCATGGCGTCTGCCCTCTGCTGCTCCATGGCGTCTGCCCTCTGCTGCTCCATGGCGTCTGCCCTCTGCTGCTCCATGGCGTCTGCCCTCTGCTGCTCCATGGCGTCTGCCCTCTGCTGCTCCAGAGCGTCTGCCCTCTGCTGCTCCATGGCGTCTGCCCTCTGCTGCTCCATGGCGTATGCCCTCTGCTGCTCCATGGCGTCTGCCCTCTGCTGCTCCATGGCGTCTGCCCTCTGCTGCTCCATGGCGTCTGCCCTCTGCTGCTCCATGGCGTCTGCCCTCTGCTGCTCCATGGCGTCTGCCCTCTGCTCTCTGCTGCTCCAGAGCGGTGATAGATCTCTGAGGGCGTACGCGGTCAGCTGGGGAGCGGTAATACACTAGCGTCTGTCCTCCTGTCCTAGCGCTGGTACACGCCTGCATTTGGGTCTCAGCTGATGGTCGTTACTTATTATTTTTGTCCCTCGTGATGGGGCAGAGTGCCGGCTGTTCTGCCCCGTCTCTCCTGAGTCATGCCATCTCTGCGTTGGCGACTGTAAGATGCCAGGGTCACTGTGATGACAGAGGGAGTCACGTCCCTTTAAGCCCACTCCCGCTGTGTTTTCATATTCAGCGCTGACATTTCCTTAGAATGGCGCCTTTTAGTTCGTGGCAGCGGAGATTATCGCTTTTTATGCAGGTGGGTCCTCGGGGGCGGGGCTGTATCTAGCACTTAGGTCACATGTTCTCTCCCATACTGCAGGCCATACAGAAGGGGAACACAGAGATCGCCCGGATACATGCCGAGAACGCCATCCGCCAAAAGAATCAAGGCATCAACTTCCTGCGGATGAGCGCCCGGGTGGATGCAGTGGCAGCGCGGGTGCAGACGGCCGTCACAATGGGCAAGGTTGGTTGCTTCAGGATTTTGAGTTTATAAAGGGTTAACGCCACCTCCAGATTCAGGATCCGTGTGACACAGGAAGTCACCGCAACCCAATCTGCAGAGCTACCTCTGAGCTCATTGTTATACTCCAGTCACATCCAGAGCTGCATCTACATTTCTACTTTTGCATCCTGTTTTGTACCCCATTCACGTCCAGAGCTGCACCCACAATTCTGCTCTTATATCCTTTCTTCTACTCTAGTCACATCCAGAGCTGCATCAACAATTCTGCTTTTACGTCCTGTGTTCTTCTCTAGTCACATCCAGAGCTGCATCTACAGTTTTTTTGGCGGTTTTGCTGTCAGGTCATGTGACTGATGATGAGGCACTGCCGCTCTGGATATACAAGAGGCAGTTTTTTGCGATCGTTTTCTGCCGCCGCTCACTTTCGCTGTCTCACTTGTCTTCTGTCTCTGTTTCAGGTGACGAAGTCGATGGCGGGTGTGGTGAAATCCATGGATGCCACCCTGAAGAGCATGAACCTTGAGAAGGTGAGGCGGGCGCCGTGCCGGTGTCTAGGGCGGGAGGGCGGTTTTTCAGGGCTGACTGTCTTCTCGCCCGCAGATCTCGGCGCTGATGGATAAGTTTGAGCGCCAGTTTGAGACGCTCGATGTTCAGACACAGCAGATGGAAGACACGATGAGCAACACGACCACACTGACCACACCGCAGGTACGAGGAGGCAGGAGGCACGTGGTGGGAAGGAGCCGGCACAGATCACGGAGACCGATGTGTTGTCTGTCACCAGACAGAAGGGCCACTGGGGTCATGTCACCTGTCCCTGCAGCCCCCCCCACTCAGTGCATCGTACATTTTCTCTTTGCTAATTATGATGTTTCCTCCGGCAGAATCAAGTCGACAGTCTGCTGCACGAGATGGCGGATGAGGCCGGGTAAGTGACCGTAAGAACCTGTGCGGCTGATATCAGCCGCTCCTCTTATAATGCCCCAGCCCTGATATAACATCCAGACATTACATCCTATGTGACTGATATCAGCCGCTCCTCTTATAACGCTCCAGTACTGATATAACCTCCAGATACATTACATCATATGTGACCGATATCAGCCGCTCCTCTTATAACGCTCCAGCGCTGATATAACCTCCAGACATTACATCATATGTGACCGATATCAGCCACTCCTCTTATAACGCTCCAGCGCTGATATAACCTCGAGACATTACATCATATGTGACCGATATCAGCCGCTCCTCTTATAACGCTCCAGCGCTGATATAACCTCCAGACATTACATCATATGTGACCGATATCAGCCACTCCTCTTATAACGCTCCAGCGCTGATATAACCTCGAGACATTACATCATATGTGACTGATATCAGCCGCTCCTCTTATAACGCTCCAGCACTGATATAACCTCCAGAGACATTACATCATATGTGACTGATATCAGCCGCTCCTCTTATAACGCTCCAGCGCTGATATAACCTCCAGAGACATTATATCACATGTGACTGATATCAGCCGCTCCTCTTATAACGCTCCAGTACTGATATAACCTCCAGAGACATTACATCATATGTGACTGATATCAGCCGCTCCTCTTATAACGCTCCAGCGCTGATATAACCTCCAGAGACATGACATCATATGTGACTGATATCAGCCGCTCCTCTTATAACGCTCCAGTGATGATATAACCTCCAGAGACATTACATCACATGTGACTGATAACAGCCGCTCCTCTTATAACGCTCCAGCACTGATATAACCTCCAGAGACATTACATCCTATGTGACTGATATCAGCCGCTCCTCTTATAACGCTCCAGCACTGATATAACCTCCAGAGACATTACATCCTATGTGACTGATATCAGCCGCTCCTCTTATAACGCTCCAGCACTGATATAACCTCCAGAGACATTACATCACATGTGACTGATATCAGCCGCTCCTCTTATAATGCTCCAGTACTGATATAACCTCCAGAGACATTACATCATATGTGACTGATAACAGCCGCTCCTCTTATAACGCTCCAGCGCTGATATAACCTCCAGAGACATTACATCATATGTGACTGATATCAGCCGCTCCTCTTATAACGCTCCAGCACTGATATAACCTCCAGAGACATTACATCACATGTGACTGATATCAGCCGCTCCTCTTATAACGCTCCAGCGCTGATATAACCTCCAGAGACATTACATCATATGTGACTGATATCAGCCGCTCCTCTTATAACGCTCCAGCGCTGATATAACCTCCAGAGACATTACATAACATGTGACTGATATCGGCCGCTCCTCTTATAACGCTCCAGCGCTGATATAACCTCTGATATGTTTCTTCGCTTCTCCCCGTGATTGCTGTGATTTCCGGTCTCTTTTCCAGCCTGGACCTGAACCTGGAGCTTCCTCAGGGACAGACCGGATCTGTAGGAACCAGCGTCGCCTCTACAGAACAGGTAATGCTGCACATTAAGTTTCTCCGGGGCAGCGGAGGGGCGGGGGGGGGTACATATATTATACACCTGGGGGATGGGGCTCTGCAGGAGGTGGGACCTTATGTGATGACCCCCTCTATAGGAATAAGTAAAGTTAGAGGCCAGATGAATGTACTATATACCATCACCCCATATGTAACAGCTGGTGTTGTGCTCCAGAGCTGCATTCACAGTTCCACACTGTACACTCTCCCAGCAGTCTCTGCACAGATTCAGAGCGCTCCTCTCTACACCGGACTCCGCTGTCAGAGGGGGAGACTCCTGACCATAAGCTTGCTGACTGTTTCTAATAACAATTGGCAGAATCGGGGTGGGGGGGGGGGGATTGGGAACTAGAAGTGGTCCTGGGAAAAAAAAACGTAGAAGCGGCGATATGTTTTAGGCGGAGCCAAACTGTCAGAAGGTGTGCCCACGCCAAGTAGGCAGGTTTTTGTAGGGCAATCTGTCATTATTTTATACCATTTTGGAATATGCCTTTTTCATCTTTTTTATTATTTTTTTCTATTCAGTATTTTTGGGAGATGAAGCAACAAAAAAAAACTGCGAATCCACAGTTTTTATGTATTTATTTTCTATTTATGGAATTCACCGCACGGAATAAATACCGTTACCCTTTAGTATTCGGGGCGTTTTTTGTGCAACAAGTATAATTATTTTTAGTTTTTTATTGTTTATTATTAATGTGGGAAAAGGGGCCGATTTGAATCTTCATACATGAAAAAAAAAATTTTTCTTTTATAGTGTTAAAAACTTTTACATTTCTTTTCACCTAGCGTCACTGCTCCCGTAGACTGTACATGTATAGCGGAGGTCGGGAAGGGGTTAAAATAAGATATTCCGCCATATAACTAGGACTTTGAGCATTATATTGGTGACTGTTTATCCCCCTTGTCACTGCTGAGTCTCCCCCGGGGCCCCTCTGTATCGGGGGCAGAAGCCGCTCCTAGCTGAGCCTGTATCGGCAGGATTCCTGTCCGCAGGTCCCTCCCTGCACCCGACAACCGCAGAGGTCTCAGCAGAGGTCAATGTAAGCGCATTGTATCTGACCGCTGAGAAAGGAGCGTCTGCAGTGTTATTCCTCCGTCTCCTGCCTGGATCATCACAGAGCGCAGTGCGCTAAGAAATGGCCGACATAGTGAAGGACCGCCAACTGAGTGTAAATACACGGATGTGTTCTACTCGCGAGATCCATAACACAACATATACAATGTGCACGTCCTCTCATCAAACGCCCGACACGGGGTTCACCTCCGCTTCGTGAGGTGCAGCTCTGGAGTATAATACAGGATGTAACTCAGGATCAGTACAGGATAAGTAATGTATGTACACAGTGACTGCACCAGTAGAATAGTGAGTGCAGCTCTGGAGTATAATACAGGATGTAACTCAGGATCAGTACAGGATAAGTAATGTATGTACACAGTGACTGCACCAGCAGAATAGTGAGTGCAGCTCTGGAGTATAATACAGGATGTAACTCAGGATCAGTACAGGATAAGTAATGTATGTACACAGTGACTGCACCAGCAGAATAGTGAGTGCAGCTCTGGAGTATAATACAGGGTGTAACTCAGGATCAGTACAGGATAAGTAATGTATGTACACAGTGACTCCACCAGCAGAATAGTGAGTGCAGCTCTGGAGTATAATACAGGATGTAACTCAGGATCAGTATAGGATAAGTAATGTATGTACACAGTGACTCCACCAGCAGAATAGTGAGTGCAGCTCTGGGGTATAATACAGGATGTAACTCAGGATCAGTACAGGATAAGTAATGTATGTACACAGTGACTGCACCAGCAGAATAGTGAGTGCAGCTCTGGAGTATAATACAGGATGTAACTCAGGATCAGTACAGGATAAGTAATGTATGTACACAGTGACTGCACCAGCAGAATAGTGAGTGCAGCTCTGGAGTATAATACAGGATGTAACTCAGGATCAGTACAGGATAAGTAATGTATGTACACAGTGACTGCATCAGCAGAATAGTGAGTGCAGCTCTGGAGTATAATACAGGATGTAACTCAGGATCAGTACAGGATAAGTAATGTATGTACACAGTGACTGCACCAGCAGAATAGTGAGTGCAGCTCTGGAGTATAATACAGGATGTAACTCAGGATCAGTACAGGATAAGTAATGTATGTACACAGTGACTGCACCAGCAGAATAGTGAGTGCAGCTCTGGAGTATAATACAGGATGTAACTCAGGATCAGTACAGGATAAGTAATGTATGTACACGGTGACTGCACCAGCAGAATAGTGAGTACAGCTCTGGAGTATAATACAGGATGTATCTCAGGATCAGTACAGGATAAGTAATGTATGTACACAGTGACTGCACCAGCAGAATAGTGAGTGCAGCTGTGGAGTATAATACAGGATGTAACTCAGGATCGGTACAGGATAAGTAATGTATGTACACAGTGACTGCACCAGCAGAATAGTGAGTGCAGCTCTGGAGTATAATACAGGATGTAACTCAGGATCGGTACAGGATAAGTAATGTATGTACACGGTGACTGCACCAGCAGAATAGTGAGTACAGCTCTGGAGTATAATACAGGATGTATCTCAGGATCAGTACAGGATAAGTAATGTATGTACACAGTGACTGCACCAGCAGAATAGTGAGTGCAGCTCTGGAGTATAATACAGGATATAACTCAGGATCAGAACAGGATAAGTAATGTATGTACACAGTGACTGCACCAGCAGAATAGTGAGTGCAGCTCTGGAGTATAATACAGGATATAACTCAGGATCAGTACAGGATAAGTAATGTATGTACACAGTGACTGCACCAGCAGAATAGTGAGGTGCAGCTCTAGAGTATAATACAGGATGTAACTCAGGATCAGTACAGGATAAGTAATGTATGTACACAGTGACTGCACCAGCAGAATAGTGAGTGCAGCTCTGGAGTATAATACAGGATGTAACTCAGGATCAGTACAGGATAAGTAATGTATGTACACAGTGACTGCACCAGCAGAATAGTGAGTGCAGCTCTGGAGTATAATACAGGATGTAACTCAGGATCAGTACAGGATAAGTAATGTATGTACACAGTGACTGCACCAGCAGAATAGTGAGTGCAGCTCTGGAGTATAATACAGGATATAACTCAGGATCAGTACAGGATAAGTAATGTATGTACACAGTGACTCCCCCAGCAGAATAGTGAGTGCAGCTCTGAAGTACAATACAGGATGTAACCCAGGACAGTTTCTTGATTGCTTGTATAATGTGTCTGGTTTTGTGTCCTGCAGGATGATCTGTCGCAGAGACTCGCCCGTCTACGTGATCAGGTATAGGGCAGCCGCCCGCTTCCTCCTGTATAGATGTGGTACATACCTGGAGACGTCTCTCTGCATCGTTCTACGTACAGAGCACTTCTTCTCATGGATCCTGCTCTTCATACTCAGGACTGTGCGCTCACAGACAGCAGGGGGCGCTATTATTTCAGCCCCCCCCATATCCCATCTAACTCATACAATATACATTCAATTTTAAATCTGACTCATTAAAAGCCTTATAATCCCCTCCCCCGGTTGTGTGGAGAACGTCTGCGCCTGAACACTAAGCTGCACTGCTATGTCCAGGAGACTGGTGGTGGTAGTGGTGAGGTCGCCCATCATTGCTACTCTGTGCTTTATTTAATGAGTCTTTATGCCATTGTTGCGGAGCAGTGGATTCCTGTCATTTTCTCCTCTGAGTCTCTGATCCCCAGGAATCCGCCGTCCCGCAGCGTGACGCGTCGCTGATCTCCCCGCCTGCGGACTCTGCCTCTCATCTGGTATGCCGTGATTCTTCCCTCTGTTCATTAACCTGGGTCTGGCTTTGTTGGCTTGTATGATGAGTCTGCCTCCATCTCTGTCGGATGGTCTTAAAGGGGTAGTCCAGTCTGAGCTCACTAGTATTGGTGTGCTATCATGAGGACGGGATCACCCCTTTAATTATGGGTAACGTATTTGTGATTGCGCCTGGAGCCGCGGCGTCTTCTGCTCTCCTGTGCGGCTTTCAATAAACCGTTTTTCTTTATGTGTGTGTGGCGTCTTCTCGTCCGATTTTGCCGATCACTGGCTCCACCCCCCTCTGGGTTCATTCTGAGGTCATGGAAGTATGCTAAGGATATAATGGAGCAAAGTAGATCCCAGTCTATAGGTGACCACAGACATGAGCCGCACACGTATCTGTCCGCATTACCTTCATGTGCGGGACCGTTATTTCAAAGAAAGATATAGACGATCAGCGATCTCACGAAACGGTTTCCTCTGATGAATGTTTGTGGTTGAAGGCGTCCATTTTCATTTCTGCAAATGTGCACAAGCATGATGGCACTCAATGCCCGTCTGCTGCATGAAGAGAGGAGGCGCCTAGAGGTCTGAGCCTTTATAAAGCTCTCGTGCCGCCACATCGTGTATGGGGGTCAGTCCTTATCTATATGAGAATAGCCACTATATGAATTCATGTGATGGACTCCACAAATAACTCGATGGAGGCGAATGGACCGGCAGATCCAGGAGCGCACTTCTCTGCGCTGTGGAGACAGAACCCGGACCGGCAGGTCCAGGAGCGCACATCGCTGAGATAGGGAGACAGAACCCGGACCGGCAGATCCAGGAGCGCACATCGCTGAGATAGGGAGACAGAACCCGGACCGGCAGATCCAGGAGCGCACATCGCTGCACTGTGGAGACAGAACCCGGACCGGCAGGTCCAGGAGCGCACATCGCTGAGATAGGGAGACAGAACCCCGACCGGCAGGTCCAGGAGCGCACATCGCTGCGCTGTGGAGACAGAACCCCGACCGGCAGGTCCAGGAGCGCACATCGCTGCGCTGTGGAGACAGAACCCGGACCTGCAGATCCAGGGGTGCACATCGCTGCACTGTGGAGACAGAACCCGGACCGGCAGATCCAGGAGCGCTCATCGCTGTGCTGTGGAGACAGAACCCGGACCGACAGGTCCAGGAGCACACATCGCTGAGATAGGGAGACAGAACCCGGACCGGCAGGTCCAGGAGCGCACATCGCTGAGATAAGGAGACAGAACCCGGACCGGCAGATCCAGGAGCGCACATCGCTGAGATAGGGAGACAGAACCCGGACCGGCAGGTACAGGAGCGCTCATCGCTGCGGAGACAGAACCCGGACCGACAGGTCCAGGAGCACACATCGCTGAGATAAGGAGACAGAACCCGGACCGGCAGGTACAGGAGCGCTCATCGCTGCGGAGACAGAACCCGGACCGACAGGTCCAGGAGCACACATCGCTGAGATAAGGAGACAGAACCCGGACCGGCAGGTCCAGGAGCGCTCATCGCTGCGGAGACAGAACCCGGACCGACAGGTCCAGGAGCACACATCGCTGAGATAAGGAGACAGAACCCGGACCGGCAGATCCAGGAGCGCTCATCGCTGCGCTGTGGAGACAGAACCCGGACCGGCAGGTCCAGGAGCGCACATCGCTGAGATAAGGAGACAGAACCCGGACCGGCTGGTCCAGGAGCGCACATCGCTGAGATAGGGAGACAGAACCCGGACCGACAGGTCCAGGAGCGCACATCGCTGAGATGGGGAGACAGAACCCGGACCGACAGGTCCAGGAGCGCACATCGCTGAGATAGGGAGACAGAACCCGGACCGACAGGTCCAGGAGCGCACATCGCTGAGATAGGGAGACAACCCGGACCGGCAGGTCCAGGTGCACACATCGCTGAGATAGGGAGGCAGATCCAGGAGCGCACATCGCTGAGATAAGGAGACAGAACCCGGACCGGCAGGTCCAGGAGCGCACATCGCTAAGATAGGGAGACAGAACCCAGACCGGCAGATCCAGGAGCGCACTTCTCTGCGCTGTGGAGACAGAACCCGGACCGGCAGATCCAGGAGCGCACATTGCTGAGATAGGGAGACAGAACCCGGACCGGCAGATCCAGGAGCGCACTTCTCTGCGCTGTGGAGACAGAACCCGGACCGGCAGATCCAGGAGCGCACTTCTCTGCGCTGTGGAGACAGTACCCGGACCGGCAGATCCAGGAGCACACATCGCTGAGATAGGGAGACAGAACCCAGACCGGCATATCCAGGAGCGCACATCGCTGAGATAGGGAGACAGAACCCGGACCGGCAGATCCAGGAGCGCACATCGCTGAGATAGGGAGACAAAACCCGGACCGACAGGTCCAGGAGCGCACATCGCTGAGATAGGGAGACAGAACCCGGACCGACAGGTCCAGGAGCGCACATCGCTGAGATAGGGAGACAGAACCCGGACCGACAGGTCCAGGAGCGCACATTGCTGAGATAGGGAGACAGAACCCGGACAGGCAGGTCCAGGAGCGCACATCGCTGAGATAGGGAGACAGAACCCGGACAGGCAGGTCCAGGAGCGCACATCGCTGAGATAGGGAGACAGAACCCGGACAGGCAGGTCCAGGAGCGCACATCGCTGAGATAGGGAGGCAGATCCAGGAGCGCACTTCTCTGCGCTGTGGAGACAGTACCCGGACAGGCAGGTCCAGGAGCGCACTTCTCTGCGCTGTGGAGACAGAACCCGGACAGGCAGGTCCAGGAGCGCACATCGCTGCACTATGGAGACAGAACCCCGACCGGCAGATCCAGGAGCGCACTTCTCTGCGCTGTGGAGACAGAACCTGGACCGGCAGGTCCAGGAGCGCACATCGCTGAGATAAGGAGACAGAACCCAGACCGGCAGATCCAGGAGCGCACATCGCTGAGATAGGGGGACAGAACCCGGACCTGCAGGTCCAGGAGCGCACTTCTCTGCGCTGTGGAGACAGAACCCGGACCGGCAGATCCAGGAGCGCACATCGCTGAGATAAGGAGACAGAACCCGGACCGGCAGGTCCAGGAGCGCACATCGCTGAGATAGGGAGACAGAACCCGGACGGCAGATTCAGGAGCGCACATCGCTGAGAAAAGGAGACAGAACCCGGACCGGCAGATCCAGGAGCGCACATCGCTGAGATAAGGAGACAGAACCCGGACCTGCAGGTCCAGGAGCGCACATCGCTAAGATAGGGAGACAGAACCCAGACCGGCAGATCCAGGAGCGCACATTGCTGAGATAGGGAGACAGAACCCGGACCGGCAGGTCCAGGAGCAAACCGCTGAGATAAGGAGACAGAACCCGGACCGGCAGATCCAGGAGCGCACATCGCTGAGATAAGGAGACAGAACCCAGACCGGCAGATCCAGGAGCGCACTTCTCTGAGCTGTGGAGACAGAACCCGGACCGGCAGATCCAGGTACACACATTGCTGAGATAGGGAGGCAGATCCAGGAGCGCACTTCTCTGCGCTGTGGAGACAGAACCCGGACCTGCAGATCCAGGAGCGCACATCGCTGAGATAGGGAGACAGAACCTGGACCGGCAGATCCAGGAGCGCACTTCTCTGTGCTGTGGAGACAGTACCCGGACCGGCAGATCCAGGAGCGCACATCGCTGAGATAGGGAGACAGAACCTGGACCGGCAGATCCAGGAGCGCACATCGCTGAGATAGGGAGACAGAACCCGGACAGGCAGGTCCAGGAGCGCACATCGCTGAGATAGGGAGACAGAACCCGGACCGGCAGATCCAGGAGCGCACATCGCTGAGATAGGGAGCCAGAACCCCGACCGGCAGGTCCAGGAGCGCACATCGCTGAGATAGGGAGACAGAACCCGGACCGGCAGATCCAGGAGCGCACATCGCTGAGATAGGGAGACAGAACCCGGACCGGCAGATCCAGGAGCGCACATCGCTGCACTGTGGAGACAGAACCCGGGCCGGCAGGTCCAGGAGCGCACATCGCTGAGATAGGGAGACAGAACCCCGACCGGCAGGTCCAGGAGCGCACATCGCTGCGCTGTGGAGACAGAACCCCGACCGGCAGGTCCAGGAGCACACATCGCTGCGCTGTGGAGACAGAACCCGGACCTGCAGATCCAGGGGTGCACATCGCTGCACTGTGGAGACAGAACCCGGACCGGCAGATCCAGGAGCGCTCATCGCTGCGCTGTGGAGACAGAACCCGGACCGACAGGTCCAGGAGCACACATCGCTGAGATAAGGAGACAGAACCCGGACCGGCAGGTCCAGGAGCGCTCATCGCTGCGCTGTGGAGACAGAACCCGGACCGACAGGTCCAGGAGCACACATCGCTGAGATAAGGAGACAGAACCCGGACCGGCAGATCCAGGAGCGCTCATCGCTGCGCTGTGGAGACAGAACCCGGACCGGCAGGTCCAGGAGCGCACATCGCTGAGATAAGGAGACAGAACCCGGACCGGCAGGTCCAGGAGCGCACATCGCTGAGATAGGGAGACAGAACCCGGACCGACAGGTCCAGGAGCGCACATCGCTGAGATAGGGAGACAGAACCCGGACCGACAGGTCCAGGAGCGCACATCGCTGAGATAGGGAGACAGAACCCGGACCGACAGGTCCAGGAGCGCACATCGCTGAGATAGGGAGACAGAACCCGGACGGGCAGGTCCAGGAGCGCACATCGCTGAGATAGGGAGACAACCCGGACCGGCAGGTCCAGGTGCACACATCGCTGAGATAGGGAGGCAGATCCAGGAGCGCACATCGCTGCACTGTGGGGACAGAACCCGGACCGGCAGATCCAGGAGCGCACTTCTCTGCGCTGTGGAGACAGAACCCGGACAGGCAGGTCCAGGAGCACACATCGCTGAGATAGGGAGACAGAACCCGGACCGGCAGATCCAGGAGCGCACTTCTCTGCGCTGTGGAGACAGAACCCGGACCGGCAGATCCAGGAGCGCACATCGCTGAGATAGGGAGACAGAACCCGGACCAGCTGGTCCAGGAGCGCACTTCTCTGCGCTGTGGAGACAGAACCCGGACCAGCAGGTCCAGGAGCGCACATCGCTGAGATAGGGAGACAGAACCCGGACCAACAGGTCCAGGAGCGCACTTCTCTGCGCTGTGGAGACAGAACCCGGACCAGCAGGTCCATGAGCGCACTTCTCTGCGCTGTGGAGACAGAACCCGGTTCGGCAGATCCAGGTGCGCACATCGCTGAGATAGGGAGACAGAACCTGGACCGATAGGTCCAGGAGCGCACATCGCTGAGATAGGGAGCGAGAACTCGGATCGGCAGATCCAGGAGCGTACATCGCTCCACTGTGGGGACAGAACCCGGACCGACAGATCCAGGAGCACAAATCAGGGGCCGGTCTATCAGGGGCCGGCTGTTCCGTTCCTTACTGCAAAATACATATGGTCGTGTGCATGAGCCCTTGCTTAGATGAGGCTTTTTCTTCGCTCCCCTGCTGCCATCTAGTGGTCTCAGCTGGGAGAGCTGCAGCCAAGAGTTCAGGGGCTTCACCTGCCCCATGTGTAGTGGCCCTTGAGGACCAGGTTGAAGGAGTCGGGGTGGCCTCCAGTAATCCTCAGTAATGCGTCTCTTCTGTAGATCTTTATTAATACTGAGAACAGAACACAGAGCGATCTGGGAATGTATCCGGTGACTGATCTGCAGACGCGGGGCCTGAGGAGGTGGAGCATGACACCAGAGAATCACTGCTGTGACCCTCAGACCATACACTTCTTTATATTGATGGGTATCTGCCCAATTCATAAAAGAGCAGGGGATGCACTGCTGCATAACTGAGCAGATTTGCCCTTCGTGCACTATGGGAGGTGGGTGACCACCACTGTGGGGGCTGTAATAGCGAATCAAATGTAAGGCGATCTAGACCTTACAAAAGGGGTTCCCCAGTCTAGGATGGTGGAAGGAATCAAGTGGACATAGGTGTACTGTAAAGAGGACCCACCTCCTGTCATGGCTGACTGTACCGTAAAGAGGACCTTCCTCCTGTCATGGCTGACTGTACCGTAAAGAGGACCTTCCTCCTGTCATGGCTGACTGTACCGTAAAGAGGACCTTCCTCCTGTCATGGCTGACTGTACCATAAAGAGGACCTTCCTCCTGTCATGGCTGACTGTACCGTAAAGAGGACCTTCCTCCTGTCATGGCTGACTGTACCATAAAGAGGACCTTCCTCCTGTCATGGCTGACTGTACCATAAAGAGGACCCACCTCCTGTCATGGCTGACTGTACCGTAAAGAGGACCTTCCTCCTGTCATGGCTGACAGTACCGTAAAGAGGACCCTCCTCCTGTCATGGCTGACTGTACCGTAAAGAGAACCTTCCTCCTGTCATTGCTGACTGTACCGTAAAGAGGACCTTCCTCCTGTCATGGCTGACTGTACCGTAAAGAGGACCTTTCTCCTGTCATGGCTGACTGTACCGGAAAGAGGACCTTCCTCCTGTCATGGCTGACTGTACCGTAAAGAGGACCCACCTCCTGTCATGGCTGACTGTACCGTAAAGAGGACCTTCCTCCTGTCATGGCTGACTGTACCGTAAAGAGGACCCACCTCCTGTCATGGCTGACTGTACCGTAAAGAGGACCTTCCTCCTGTCATGGCTGACTGTACCGTAAAGAGGACCTTCCTCCTGTCATGGCTGACTGTACCATAAAGAGGACCTTCCTCCTGTCATTGCTGACTGTACTATAAAGAGGACCTTCCTCCTGTCATGGCTGACTGTACCGTAAAGAGGACCTTCCTCCTGTCATGGCTGACTGTACCGTAAAGAGGACCTTCCTCCTGTCATGGCTGACTGTACCATAAAGAGGACCTTCCTCCTGTCATTGCTGACTGTACTATAAAGAGGACCTTCCTCCTGTCATTGCTGACTGTACCGTAAAGAGGACCTTCCTCCTGTCATGGCTGACTGTACCGTAAAGAGGACCTTCCTCCTGTCATGGCTGACTGTACAGTAAAGAGAACCTTCCTCCTGTCATGGCTGACTGTACCGTAAAGAGGACCCTCCTCCTGTCATGGCTGACTGTACAGTAAAGAGAACCTTTCTCCTGTCATTGCTGACTGTACCGTAAAGAGGACCTTCCTCCTGTCATGGCTGACTGTACCGTAAAGAGGACCTTTCTCCTGTCATGGCTGACTGTACCGTAAAGAGGACCCACCTCCTGTCATGGCTGACTGTACCGTAAAGAGGACCTTCCTCCTGTCATGGCTGACTGTACCGTAAAGAGGACCTTCCTCCTGTCATGGCTGACTGTACCGTAAAGAGGACCTTCCTCCTGTCATTGCTGACTGTACCGTAAAGAGGACCTTATTCCTGTCATGGCTGACTGTACAGTAAAGAGAACCTTTCTCCTGTCATTGCTGACTGTACCGTAAAGAGGACCTTTCTCCTGTCATGGCTGACTGTACCGTAAAGAGGACCCACCTCCTGTCATGGCTGACTGTACCGTAAAGAGGACCTTCCTCCTGTCATGGCTGACTGTACCGTAAAGAGGACCCGCCTCCTGTCATGGCTGACTGTACCGTAAAGAGGGCCTTCCTCCTGTCATGGCTGACTGTACCGTAAAGAGGACCTTCCACCTGTCATGGCTGACAGTACCGTAAAGAGGACCCACCTCCTATCATGGCTGACTGTACCGTAAAGAGGACCTTCCTCCTGTCATGGCTGACTGTACCGTAAAGAGGACCTTCCTCCTGTCATGGCTGACTGTACCGTAAAGAGGACCCGCCTCCTGTCATGTCTGACTGTACCGTGACGAGGACCCACTTCCTCTCCTGTCATGGCTGACTGAACTGTAAAAAGGGCCCGCCCCCTCTTTTCCTGTGTCTGATGGTACCGTAAAGAGGACCCATCACCTCCACTGCAGTGTCTGACTACCTTTAAAGAGGGCCTGTCACCTCTCCTGTCACATCTGACAGTACAGTAAAGCGGACCCGCCGCCTTTCCTGCTGTGTCTGTACGGTAAAGCGGACACATTGCCTCCCCTGTCGTGTCTGACGGTATCGTAAAGAGGAGCTGCTACCTCTCCTACCACATCTGACTATACTGTAAAGCGGACCTGCCCATTCACCTGCCGTGTCTGTACGGTAAAGCAGACCCGCTGCCTCTCCTGCCGTGTCTGTAGGGTAAAGCGGAATCGCCGCCTCTTCTGCCGTGTCTGTACTGTAAAGCAGACCCGCTGCCTCTCCTGCCGTGTCTGTACGGTAAAGCAGACCTGCTGCCTCTTCTGCCGTGTCTGTACGGTAAAGCGGACCTGCTGCCTCTCCTGCCGTGTCTGTACGGTAAAGCGGACCCGTCTGCTCTTCTGCTGTGTCTGTACGGTAAAGTGGACCTGCTGCCTCTCCTGCCGTGTCTGTACGGTAAAGCGGACCTTCTGCCTCTCCTGCCGTGTCTGTATGGTAAAGCGGACCCCCCGCTTCTCCTGCCGTGTCGGTACGGTAAAGCGGACCCCCGCCCCTCCTGCCGTGTCTGTACGGTAAAGCGGACCTTCTGCCGTGTCTGTACGGTAAAGCGGACCTGCTGCCTCTCCTGCCGTGTCTGTATGGTAAAGCGGACCCCCCGCCTCTCCTGCCGTGTCTGTATGGTAAAGCGGACCCCCCGCCTCTCCTGCCGTGTTGGTACGGTAAAGCGGACCCCCCGCCCCTCCTGCCGTGTCTGTACGGTAAAGCGGACCTTCTGCCGTGTCTGTACGGTAAAGTGGACCCCCCACCCTCTCCTGCTGTGTCTGTACGGTAAAGCGGACCCCCCCGCCTCTCCTGCCGTGTCTGTACGTTAAAGCGGACCCCCCGCCTCTCATGCCGTGTCTGTACGGTAAAGCGGACCCCCCGCCTCTCCTGCCGTGTCTGTACGGTAAAGCGGCCCCCCCGCCCCTCCTGCCGTGTCTGTACGGTAAAGCGGACCTTCTGCCGTGTCTGTGCGGTAAAGCGGACCCCCCACCCTCTCCTGCTGTGTCTGTACGGTAAAGCGGACCCCCCGCCTCTCCTGCCGTGTCTGTACGGTAAAGCGGACCTTCTGCCTCTCCTGCCGTGTCTGTACGGTAAAGCGGACCTTCTGCCTCTCCTGCCGTGTCTGTACGGTAAAGCGGACCCCCCGCCTCTCCTGCCGTGTCTGTACGGTAAAGCGGACCCTCTGCCTCTCCTGCCGTGTCTGTACGGTGAAGCGGACCCCCCGCCTCTCCTGCCGTGTCTGTACGGTAAAGCGGACCCCCCACCCTCTCCTGCTGTGTCTGTACGGTAAAGCGGACCCCCCGCCTCTCCTGCCGTGTCTGTACGGTAAAGCGGACCTTCTGCCTCTCCTGCCGTGTCTGTACGGTAAAGCGGACCCCCCCCGCCTCTCCTGCCGTGTCTGTATGGTAAAGCGGACCCCCCGCCTCTCCTGCCGTGTCTGTACGGTAAAGCGGACCCCCCGCCTCTCCTGCCGTGTCTGTACGGTAAAGCGGACCCCCCCGCCTCTCATGCCGTGTCTGTACGGTAAAGCGGACCCCCCGCCTCTCCTGCCGTGTCTGTACGGTAAAGCGGACCCCCCGCCTCTCCTGCCGTGTCTGTACGGTAAAGCGGACCCCCCGCCTCTCCTGCCGTGTCTGTACGGTAAAGCGGACCTTCTGCCTCTCCTGCCGTGTTTGCTTTGGTTGTTTCCACACAAAATGACAATCCTGAGAACTCAAAGTGGGCCCCAAAGAGTGAGATTTGAAGGGTTAATGACTTTGTGCCACTGACGATGCCAATATACAAAGAGATGCTGCGAGTAAAATTCTGGGCACAAGAACCGGTACTGGGGAGGGCGGCCGGACGCTTTTTAGGCTACTTTCACACTCGCGTCTGGTGCGGATCCGTCATGGATCTGCACAAACGCCTCCGTTCAGAACGGATCCCTTTGTATTATCTGTAACATCGCCAAGACGGATCCGTCTTCAACACCATTGAAAGTCAATGAGGGACGGATCCGTTTTCTATTGTGTCAGAGAAAACGGATCCGTCCCCATTGATTGTGTGTCGGGATGGATCTGCTTGCCTCCGCATTGTCAGGCTTGCAGCGTTTTGGTGTCCGCCTCCAGAGCGGAACGGAGGCAAACTGATGCATTCTGAGCGGATCCTTTTCCATTCAGAATGCGTTAGGGCAAAACTGATCCGTTTTTGACCGCATGTGAGAGCCCTGAGCGGATCTCGCAAACGGAAACGAAAACGCCAGTGTGAGAGTAGCCTTAAGACTGGGCCGCTGATCTCGGACTGTGTCCCAGGTTTAACGTATGTCCCATGACGGATTCTGTACATCCGGCACCACAGGGTTCAATGGTAGAAACCCATCCCTTTAATGGATATCTTTTCTGCTGCGCGGCGTGCACATCCTTTCCCCACCCCCATCGTATGGTCGTCCGAGTTATTCTCTGATGACCTGTCCTCAGGATCGGTCCTCAGTAGTGTTGAGGGAACTTGCGATTAATGGGTTTGGGTTACCATGGAATGCTTCCGTGGTGCTCCGTGGTAACGCAATCTATAACGGAATTCTTAGATGACCTGAGCCCGTTCGCCGACTGGCACCCCCACCAATCAGCTGTATGAAGAGGAGGTGTGCGGGGGTGCCAGACGTCGGACCCGCGCTGACCACACCGGACGTCGCCCTCTGAATGGTGGCAGTGTGAGGTCAGTGGCCAAAGTCTAACAACCTGGCGCCCATGTTTGTGCCCCTTCTCTGTTTTCTTGCCGCTCTTCCCTCCGGACGGCTCCGTGTGGCAGATGATGTCACAGATAATTCATGACAACCAAAAATGCAGATTCTGGGAATAAGAAACTGATAAGTGTGCTGTCCATTCCTGTGCTGCGGTCCGCAACGCACGGGCACCGACCGCGGGGATGCCGCATGCGGATTACGACCCCATTCGCTTGAATGGGGACAGCGATCCGTCAGTCCGTCCCGCAAAAAGATAAGACAAGTTCTATCTTTTTGTGGAACGGAAGCACGGAACGGAACCTCACGAGAGCACTCCATAGTGTAGGGTTCTGTTCCGCATCTCCGGATCTGCGGACCCATTCAAGCGAATGGCTCCCCATCCGTGATGCGGAATGCACACGGCCGGTGTATTGCGGACCCGCTGTATGCGGGCCACAATACGGCCACGGGGGACACACGGCAAGAGGCCTAAAAGAGCGACGTCAGCGGCGGCCCCTTCAGGTCTGTGCCCCACACGCCCTACCACAGTAATAACACAAGCGGGCAGCAGATGGCAGCACAACCTCCGGCACAGGGTAAATAACATTAGTGCGGTATATATACGGTACGTACAATCCTCAACGCCAAAATTACAGAAGGAAAAGTCGTGGAATTCTGGAAATCACAGGATCGGTAGATATGTTAATGATATGCAAATTATAAAAAATGGAAAGAAAATATTCAGAACATGTGTCCAGTAATGGAGTATGAGACCACGTGTAGAAATCCACGCCTCGGCAACTATCACAGAGGTTATTAACCCTTAAGATTACTTCCCTATTTTACTTGAGCCATAACTCTTTTATATTTCCGGTCACACATCCATGTGAGGGCTTATTTTTCGCAGGACACGTTGTACTTTCTAATGCCACCATTAATTATGGCATAAAATGTAGCGGGAAACGGTAAAAAAATTCCAAATGGGTTGGAATTGAAAAAAAAAAAACACAATTTCTCCACCGTTTTAGGGGTTTTGTTCCCACAACGTTTTGTTTATGGCCCTTCATCCTCTGGGTCAGTGCGATTACAGCGATACCAGTACGTACAGGTTCCTTATGTCTAAATAGTGTCAAGATACATTTAAACTTTGATTTATTTATTTTTTACATCACCATATTCTGACCCCCATAACTTTTTTATACTTATGTTTATTGAGCTGTTTAGGGGCTCATTTTTTGCGGAACAATCTGTAGTTTTTATTGATACCATTTTGGAGTGTGCGGGACTTTTTGATCACATTTTTATTAATTTTTTTTGGTGAAGAGAAGCAATAAAAATAAAAAGGCAAATCGGCCATTTTAACCCTTTTTTCCGTTACGCCATTCATTGTATTGGAATTCTTTTTAAATATCTTAATAGTATAGGTGTTTTCGGTTGCGGTTATACCCGTGATGTTTATATTTATTGTTATTTAGGTATTTATTTTTTAATTATATGGAAAGGGGGGTGTATTTTTTTACTTTATATTTTTACTTTATATTTTTACTTATATATTTTTTTACTTTTTTAAAAATATTTTGTGATGATTTTGTGGCTCATACATGAGTGTATAAATGTATTTTTATTTTTTATTTAAATCATTTTTATAAAAATAAATTATGAAACAAAAAAAAAAAGAGAATGATCAGTCGCCAATTTATTAAGTCCACGAGGACCATATTTTTTTCCACTTCTCGATCTGCTGCGTCTCTCATAGTTCTTGACCCTGCCAACCAGAGAGAACCAATCTGAGAAACTGGGGTGTCGCTCTGAGCCCCAATATCTAACAATGATGGGTCTAGCGAGTAATAGCGACTTCAACCAGAGAAGATCCTCGCGCATACGGGACTTCGTGGAGGGTTGGGCTAATCCGAGTATTACAGTTTCTACATTGAGCGTAGGTCTGTATGGAGTTCTCAAATACCTTGCCCCCAAACGACACAAATCACCGGACATGCCCAAATCATATGTAGAAAGTCTGCTGAATCATTATTACATTTCCGGCAATTATAATTAGGGTTATCATAAATCCTGCGAAGCATAGACGGAAAATAATCTAAGCGATGGAGTATGTTAAATTGCACTAACCTATAATTACTTGATAACGAGGATTTCTTAATATTTTAGTAAATTTGCTTCCGATTAATAGCAATATTCATACCGGGTTCTTGTGCCCACCTTGCTGATATTAGCCAAACTTTTTATTCATTTCCTATATATTTGTGCAGCGGATGCCACGAAAGTCCATAAAATCAGGGGCCTTAACGTGTAGATATTTTGTATCTATAGTGCATAGAAAGCATGCTTTATTGGATGATATCTATAGACAGTGAGTGGACTACTTGCCCCTTCCCCTGTTAAGCCCTCCGTCTCTTCCACCAGTGTAATACCTTTTATCTCTCAATATCTATGATCTTCAATTAACATAAACTCTCTAAGATTATTATTTAAGGTGTAAATTTCATGGCATAAGAAATCCCTAAAATGTTTGTAAGCTTTATCCAAACCAAGTGCATAGTGCGGCAAAGGAGGCATTTCTTACCTCTTGGTTCTAAGTACCCGATCTCCAATATACTAAACATGTTACGGTGGCGTTCTGGATACTCAATAGTTAACTATTGATTAATAGGGTCTGATCCCCTCGTAAGCCACTGTATTTGAGCAGCTAAATAATAACCCTGCAAGATGGGCAAAGAAAGACCCCCGTCTTCATGGGAAAGCCAGAGGTACTTCTGCTTTATACGGACTCTGGAACGACCCCAAATAAGATCGTTAAAGAGGCATTCAAATTGATTAGAGTGTCCTCTATCCATATTGGGCATAGCGCAATTTTATATAGTATTCGTGGTAATAAAATCATTTTTATCAATGCTATTCAAATTAATGTTTTTAAATTTTTCATTTTGGTCTATCAGGGATTTTTAAAATGCCATTTGAACTCGATTTTGCTCATTTCTTATCCTGGCCTGCCATCTGGTGGCCAAAATAAGAATTTCAGCATGAATACTTTCAGCCTCATCAGCGAGGCTGAAAGTTTTCAGCGCAAGTACCGATGCCCCATTTGGCCACATGGGGCATCAGTAGGAAGCGCTTCCAGGTTTTTGCGCATTTAGAAACCGTGACCTCACTTGATTACGGCATGTAAAGTATTTAATTACCTCGATCGGCATTCTTGCCTGTCATGGTAATTAGCCGCAGGTCTCAGCAGTTTGAAACAGCAGAGATCTGCCTGCCATGGCGCCCGCTGCACATGCGAGCGGGCGCCATGTTTACACATCGCGGAGCGAACGGCTTGTAGGTACATTATACCACCCCACACCATAATCCTGGGAGCAGGGCCGGTGTGACGTTCCCTTGTGAAGGCCTCTTCATGGCGCTGTCCACGTGGTCTCCAGCTATCTTTGTGCCTGAGATAAAAGCGGGACTCATCTCTGAAGAGGACAGACCTCCATTTCCAGGCACCATGATAATCTTTGAGAGCGGGGGTGTGAGATCAGTGGACGCCTATAGCTGGACGTGCGGCTCGTGGCCCAGTTTCCTGCAGACATCTTCTCATGGTTTGTGTAGACGCTGTTTGCCGCCCTAGGCTTGGGATGTGACAGGTTCACGTGCGGTACGGAATGGATCACCATTCTTCTAATCAGACGATGCGTCCGCCGTCCGGGCAGAAGTTCACCTCTAATCGCTCTTCTCCCAACCACCAGGACACGCAGCGTTTAACAGCGCTGACATCTCAGCACGGAGCGATCTGCTGGGGTGATAAACCGAGGCCTCTCAGCTCAGGATTCTGTCAGTAACCAGGAGGCATTGCACAATCTTCCCACATGACTTTTGGGTTTTACGCCGCTCCCACATGCCCCAGATTGGAGCTAGGTGCTGAAAATGTCCTCATCTGTAGATCTCATTTGCTTCCTGGATTTGTAGAACCTTCCGGCTCGTCCTTCTTGGTGCAGGAATTTCAATGTTGAGAAGCGTATATTTATATCTATAAGCCACAGTAGGTCTCCCGCTACACCTGGCCTCTGCAGCGTTCATTACCTCCTACCTCAGGTCTATGACTCCCCCGGAATGTCAGGTCGCGGTCTGCCCATGGCGCCAGCATGGTACAGTCTCTCAGTAGAGCACTTACATTTACCAGTCCCTCGCTGGCACCTCAGATCTTTTCTTGTTAGACGGGGCTTTCTCCATCTCCTTTATACCCCCACTGTATCAGGACACAGGGAAAGCTGGGTGATAACCAGTGAGACCATTCCCCCACTATCCACAGGAGCCGAGAAGAGCTGGGGGTAAACCCTGGGGAGCAACAATGGCCTCCACCTTCTCGGGTGCGTTAGGACGGGCCAGGACTGTGTGAGGTGAATGTCGCCTCATCTGGATGACTTTCCACCCCCCGAGTCCTCAGGTGACCCCCTTGCTGCTCCCCCTCAGGTTCATCATGTGGCCAGAAGAATTATCCCTGTAATCAGTGGAATTATACAAATTTCCCTCTGGGTCGGATCCAAGAGTCCGATGTAAGAATGTAAATAAGGTATAAGACCCCCGGCCCCGGCTCTGATCTCCCGCCAGGTGGATGACTCGCTGTCTGCGCTGGAAAATCTCTGCTTTTAATTTTTATCATTCGGATGTGAGGAGATCAGTCCGACAATCCGTAAGTGACAAGCTGCGACCCCCCCCCCCCCCCCACACACGTGCGAATCCGTCCCCACGACCTCCGTGTTATCACCTCCACGCAGATTACTGCTCTCCTTTTGGTCCACTCCACAATCTGCAACCACAAAGAGAGCCCCCCCCATGTCACACGAGAAAGGATTACAGAAGCTGAGATATGCAGGAGATACTGGGGTCACATGAAGAGGATACTGGGGTGACCTGGAAGAGATACCGGGGCGACATTGAGGAGATTCTCTGGTCACATGGAGGGGATACTGGGGTGACCTAGAGGAGATACCGGGGCGACATCGAGGAGATACTGGGGTCACATGGAAGAGATACCGGGGCGACATCGAGGAGATACTGGGGTCACATGGAAGAGATACCGGGGCGACATCGAGGAGATACTGGGGTCACATGGAAGAGATACCGGGGCGACATTGAGGAGATACTGGTCACATGGAGAGGATACTGGGTGACCTAGAGGAGATACCAGAGCAACATGGAGGAGATACTGGGGTCACATGGAGAGGATACTGGGGTGACCTAGAGGAGATACCAGAGCAACATGGAGGAGATACTGGGGTCACATGGAGGGGATACTGGGGTGACCTAGAGGAGATACCAGAGCAACATGGAGGAGATACTGGGGTCACATAAAGAGGATACTGGGGTGACCTAGAGGAGATACCAGAGCAACATGGAGGAGATACTGGGGTGACCTGGAGGAGATACCGGGGTCCATGTAGGAGATACTGGGGTGACCTGGAGGAGATACTGGTCACATGGAGAGGATACTGGATGAACTAGAGGAGATACCAGAGCAACATGGAGGAGATACTGGGGTCACATGGAGAGGATACTGGGGTGACCTCGAGGTGATACCAGAGCAACATGGAGGAGATACCGGGGCCACATGGAGAGGATACTGGGGTGACCTGGAAGAGATACCGAGGCGACATTGAGGAGATACTGGGGTCACATGGAGAGGATACTGGGGTAACCTAGAGGAGATACCAGAGCAACATGGAGGAGATACTTGGGTCACATGGAGAGGATACTGGGATGACCTGGAGGAGATACCGGGGTCACATGGAGGAGATACTGGGGTGACCTGGAGAAGATACCGGAGCAACATGGAGGAGATACTGGTCACATGGAGGAGATACTGGGGTGACATGGGGAGGATGCTGTGATGATATGGAAGAGGGGTAACATGGAGAGGATACTGGGGTGACCTAGAGGAGATACCAGAGCAACATGAAGGAGATACTGGGGTCACATGGAGAGGGTACTGGGGTGACCTAGGGGAGATACCGGGGCAACATGAAGGAGATACTGGGGTCACATGGAGAGGGTACTGGGGTGACCTGGAGGAGATACCGGAGCAATATGAAGGAGATACTGGGGTCACATGGAGAGGGTACTGGGGTGACCTAGAGGAGATACCAGAGGAACATGAAGGAGATACTGGGGTCACATGGAGAGGGTACTGGGGTGACCTGGAGGAGATACCGGAGCAATATGAAGGAGATACTGGGGTCACATGGAGAGGATACTGGGGTGACCTAGAGGAGATACCGGGGTCACATGGATAGAATACTGGAGTGACCTAGAGGAGATACCAGAGCAACATGGAGGAGATACTGGGGTCACATGGAGAGGATACTGGGGTGACCTGGAGGAGATACCGGGGTCACATGTAGGAGATACTGGGGTGACCTGGAGGAGATACTGGTCACATGGAGAGGATACTGGGTGACCTAGAGGAGATACCAGAGCAACATGGAGGAGATACCGGGGCCACATGGAGAGGATACTGGGGTGACCTGGAAGAGATACCGGGGCGACATTGAGGACTTACTGGGGTCACATGGAGAGGATACTGGGGTGACCTGGAAGAGATACCGGAGCAACATGAAGGAGATACTGGGGTCACATGGAGAGGGTACTGGGGTGACTTGGAGGAGATGACCTTTTACAGGATGAGTGCCCAAACTGCAACCAAATACCCCCTTATTTATCGCAAAGGGCCAACACCGCAATATACCCTGAATACCACAGTCCAGTATCTTCCATGTACTTTACCATTTAGCTATAATAACCTGCCTACATTCAGTGCGCTGCCTGTGCTGTACATAGTGCACCCTGTGCTGTACATAGTGCGCCCTGAGCTGCCTGTGGTGTCCATAGAGCGCCCTGCGGTGCCTGTGCTGTACATAGTGCGCACTGCGCTGCCTGTGCTGTCCATAGTGCGCCCTGTGCTGTCCATAGTGCGCCCTGTGCTGTACATAGTGCGCCCTGCGCTGCCTGTGCTGTCCATAGAGCGCCCTGCACTGCCTGTGCTGTCCATAGTGCGCCCTGTGCTGTACATAGTGCGCCCTGCACTGCCTGTGCTGTCCATAGTGCGCCCTGTGCTGTACATAGTGCGCCCTGCGCTGCCTGTGCTGTCCATAGTGCGCCCTGTGCTGTACATAGTGCGCCCTGCACTGCCTGTGCTGTCCATAGTGCGCCCTGTGCTGTACATAGTGCGCCCTGCGCTGCCTGTGCTGTCCATAGTGCGCCCTGCGGTGCCTGTGCTGTACATAGTGCGCACTGCGCTGCCTGTGCTGTCCATAGTGCGCCCTGTGCTGTCCATAGTGCGCCCTGTGCCGTACATAGTGCGCCCTGCGGTGCCAGTGCTGTCCATAGTGCGCCCTGCGGTGCCAGTGCTGTCCATAGTGCGCCCTGCGCTGCCTGTGCTGTCCATAGTGCGCCCTGCGCTGCCTGTGCTGTCCATAGTGCGCCCTGAGATACCTGTGCAGTACATAGTGTGCCCTGTGCTGCCTGTGCTGTACATAGTGCGCCCTGCGCTGCCTGTGCCGTACATAGTGCGCCCTGCGCTGCCTGTGGAGTACATAGTGCGCCCTGAGCTGCCTGTGCCGTACATAGTGCGCCCTGTGCTGCTTGTGCTGTACATAGTGTGCCCTGCCTGTGCCGTACATAGTGTTCCCTGCGCTGCGTGTGCCGTACATAGTGCACCCTGTGCTGTCCATAGTGCGCCCTGAGATACCTGTGCTTTCCATAGTGCTGCCTGTGCTGTCCATAGTGCGCCCTGCGCTGCCTGTGCCGTACATAGTGCGCCCTGCGCTGCCTGTGCCGTACATAGTGCGCCCTGCGCTGCCTGTGCCGTACATAGTGTGCCCTGTGCTGCCTGTGCCGTACATAGTGCGCCCTGCGCTGCTTGTGCCGTACATAGTGCGCCCTGTGCTGCCTGTGCTGTACATAGTGCGCCCTGAGCTGCCTGTGGTGTCCATAGAGCGCCCTGCGGTGCCTGTGCTGTACATAGTGCGCACTGCGCTGCCTGTGCTGTCCATAGTGCGCCCTGTGCTGTCCATAGTGCGCCCTGTGCTGTACATAGTGCGCCCTGCGCTGCCTGTGCTGTCCATAGAGCGCCCTGCACTGCCTGTGCTGTCCATAGTGCGCCCTGTGCTGTACATAGTGCGCCCTGCACTGCCTGTGCTGTCCATAGTGCGCCCTGTGCTGTACATAGTGCGCCCTGCACTGCCTGTGCTGTCCATAGTGCGCCCTGTGCTGTACATAGTGCGCCCTGCGCTGCCTGTGCTGTCCATAGTGCGCCCTGCGGTGCCTGTGCTGTACATAGTGCGCACTGCGCTGCCTGTGCTGTCCATAGTGCGCCCTGTGCTGTCCATAGTGCGCCCTGTGCCGTACATAGTGCGCCCTGCGGTGCCAGTGCTGTCCATAGTGCGCCCTGCGGTGCCAGTGCTGTCCATAGTGCGCCCTGCGCTGCCTGTGCTGTCCATAGTGCGCCCTGCGCTGCCTGTGCTGTCCATAGTGCGCCCTGAGATACCTGTGCAGTACATAGTGTGCCCTGTGCTGCCTGTGCTGTACATAGTGCGCCCTGCGCTGCCTGTGCCGTACATAGTGCGCCCTGCGCTGCCTGTGGAGTACATAGTGCGCCCTGAGCTGCCTGTGCCGTACATAGTGCGCCCTGTGCTGCTTGTGCTGTACATAGTGTGCCCTGCCTGTGCCGTACATAGTGCGCCCTGTGCTGCTTGTGCTGTACATAGTGTGCCCTGCCTGTGCCGTACATAGTGTTCCCTGCGCTGCGTGTGCCGTACATAGTGCACCCTGTGCTGTCCATAGTGCGCCCTGAGATACCTGTGCTTTCCATAGTGCTGCCTGTGCGGTCCATAGTGCGCCCTGCGCTGCCTGTGCCGTACATAGTGCGCCCTGCGCTGCCTGTGCCGTACATAGTGTGCCCTGTGCTGCCTGTGCCATACATAGTGTGCCCTGCGCTGCCTGTGCAGTACATAGTGCGCCCTGCGCTGCCTGTGCCATACATAGTGTGCCCTGTGCTGCCTGTGCCATACATAGTGCGCCCTGTGCTGCCTGTGCAGTACATAGTGCGCCCTGCGCTGCCTGTGCCGTACATAGTGCGCCCTGAGCTGCCTGTGCCGTACATAGTGCGCCCTGCGCTGCCTGTGCCGTACATAGTGCGCCCTGCGCTGCCTGTGCCGTACATAGTGCGCCCTGCGCTGCCTGTGCCGTACATAGTGCGCCCTGCGCTGCTTGTGCCGTACATAGTGCGCCCTGTGCTGCCTGTGCTGTCCATAGTGCGCCCTGAGCTGCCTGTGCCGTACATAGTGCGCCCTGAGCTGCCTGTGCCGTGCATAGTGCGCCCTGCGCTGCCTGTGCCGTACATAGTGCGCCCTGCGCTGCCTGTGCCGTACATAGTGCGCCCTGTGCTGCTTGTGCCGTACATAGTGTGCCCTGCGCTGCCTGTGCCGTACATAGTGTGCCCTGCGCTGCCTGTGCCGTACATAGTGTGCCCTGCGCTGCCTGTGCCGTACATAGTGTGCCCTGCGCTGCCTGTGCCGTACATAGTGTGCCCTGTGCTGCCTGTGCTGTACATAATGCGCCCTGCGCTGCCTGTGCCGTACATAGTGTGCCCTGCGCTGCCTGTGCTGTACATAGTGCGCCCTGCGCTGCTTGTGCCGTACATAGTGCGCCCTGTGCTGCCTGTGCTGTCCATAGTGCGCCCTGCGCTGCCTGTGCCGTACATAGTGCGCCCTGAGCTGCCTGTGCCGTACATAGTGCGCCCTGTGCTGCCTGTGCTGTCCATAGTGCGCCCTGCGCTGCCTGTGCCGTACATAGTGCGCCCTGCGCTGCCTGTGCCGTACATAGTGCGCCCTGCGCTGCCTGTGCCGTACATAGTGCGCCCTGCGCTGCCTGTGCCGTACATAGTGCGCCCTGTGCTGCTTGTGCCGTACATAGTGCGCCCTGCGCTGCCTGTGCTGTACATAGTGTGCCCTGCGCTGCCTGTGCCGTACATAGTGCGCCCTGCGCTGCCTGTGCTGTCCATAGTGCGCCCTGCGCTGCCTGTGCCGTACATAGTGCGCCCTGCGCTGCCTGTGCCGTACATAGTGCGCCCTGCGCTGCCTGTGCCGTACATAGTGCGCCCTGCGCTGCCTGTGCCGTACATAGTGCGCCCTGTGCTGCTTGTGCCGTACATAGTGTGCCCTGCGCTGCCTGTGCCGTACATAGTGTGCCCTGTGCTGCCTGTGCCATACATAGTGCGCCCTGCGCTGCCTGTGCTGTACATAGTGTGCCTTGCGCTGCCTGTGCCGTACATAGTGCGCCCTGCGCTGCCTGTGCTGTCCATAGTGCGCCCTGTGCTGTACATAGTGCGCCCTGCGCTGCCTGTGCTGTCCATAGAGCGCCCTGCACTGCCTGTGCTGTCCATAGTGCGCCCTGTGCTGTACATAGTGCGCCCTGCACTGCCTGTGCTGTCCATAGTGCGCCCTGTGCTGTACATAGTGCGCCCTGCACTGCCTGTGCTGTCCATAGTGCGCCCTGTGCTGTACATAGTGCGCCCTGCGCTGCCTGTGCTGTCCATAGTGCGCCCTGCGGTGCCTGTGCTGTACATAGTGCGCCCTGTGCTGTCCATAGTGCGCCCTGTGCCGTACATAGTGCGCCCTGCGGTGCCAGTGCTGTCCATAGTGCGCCCTGCGGTGCCAGTGCTGTCCATAGTGCGCCCTGCGCTGCCTGTGCTGTCCATAGTGCGCCCTGCGCTGCCTGTGCTGTCCATAGTGCGCCCTGAGATACCTGTGCAGTACATAGTGTGCCCTGTGCTGCCTGTGCTGTACATAGTGCGCCCTGCGCTGCCTGTGCCGTACATAGTGCGCCCTGCGCTGCCTGTGGAGTACATAGTGCGCCCTGAGCTGCCTGTGCCGTACATAGTGCGCCCTGTGCTGCTTGTGCTGTACATAGTGTGCCCTGCCTGTGCCGTACATAGTGTTCCCTGCGCTGCGTGTGCCGTACATAGTGCACCCTGTGCTGTCCATAGTGCGCCCTGAGATACCTGTGCTTTCCATAGTGCTGCCTGTGCTGTCCATAGTGCGCCCTGCGCTGCCTGTGCCGTACATAGTGCGCCCTGCGCTGCCTGTGCCGTACATAGTGTGCCCTGTGCTGCCTGTGCCATACATAGTGTGCCCTGCGCTGCCTGTGCAGTACATAGTGCACCCTGCGCTGCCTGTGCCATACATAGTGTGCCCTGTGCTGCCTGTGCCATACATAGTGCGCCCTGTGCTGCCTGTGCAGTACATAGTGCGCCCTGCGCTGCCTGTGCCGTACATAGTGCGCCCTGAGCTGCCTGTGCCGTACATAGTGCGCCCTGCGCTGCCTGTGCCGTACATAGTGCGCCCTGCGCTGCCTGTGCCGTACATAGTGCGCCCTGCGCTGCCTGTGCCGTACATAGTGCGCCCTGCGCTGCTTGTGCCGTACATAGTGCGCCCTGTGCTGCCTGTGCTGTCCATAGTGCGCCCTGAGCTGCCTGTGCCGTACATAGTGCGCCCTGAGCTGCCTGTGCCGTGCATAGTGCGCCCTGCGCTGCCTGTGCCGTACATAGTGCGCCCTGCGCTGCCTGTGCCGTACATAGTGCGCCCTGTGCTGCTTGTGCCGTACATAGTGTGCCCTGCGCTGCCTGTGCCGTACATAGTGTGCCCTGCGCTGCCTGTGCCGTACATAGTGTGCCCTGCGCTGCCTGTGCAGTACATAGTGCGCCCTGCGCTGCCTGTGCCATACATAGTGTGCCCTGTGCTGCCTGTGCCATACATAGTGCGCCCTGTGCTGCCTGTGCCGTACATAGTGCGCCCTGCTGTGGGTCTGTCCGTCCGTCCGCCGCTCGTCTTCCTAATACATTGTAACGAGGGAGACACTTTCTGCTCTATGCGCTGTGGGTCTGTCCAGCCTCCGCTCGTCCTCCTGATACATTGTAACAAATATCAGAGCGGACGGCACTCTTTAACCCCTTACCCTCTGGTTGCGCCCGTGTCTTGTGTCTAAGTAATGGACACAGTTGGGATTTGTGCCAAGTTTATAAAAGGACGCCGTGAGTCTGAAAATCCAATCTCTCTCCGATATCAGCAGGTTCAGGACTGCGCCCAAATTGGCAGCTCAGACCCTTACCCCGACCTCAATCCTGAGCCTGACCTCGGCTCCACTTCTGCATTTAAATTCTGTCTTGCCCTGGGGTTTCTTGCCTGGTACTTGTAGTCCTCCTTCTGGTTCAGACCTCTCACTACCTCGCCGACATCTCTGGGGTCATTATGGGGTTAACACGCAATTATTAGATTTGGGGCAGGATCATTACAGGATATCGCCTTACAATTCATATTTATGCCTCATATCCGGGTGGGGTGGGACTGATCCCCACCCCACTCCCTCCCGCAGGTTCCATGGACTTTTATGTGTGATCTGCAGCCAAACCACTAGTAAACGGTGCGCGGCGCTTGGCGCTGCGGCTGTAATTGGCCACATGATGTTATAATTGAGCGGATTTCTCTCCACTTTGGCTTTTCCGGAATCATTTGACGCCATCTGATCCCAATTTCCCGCATGACGCGCTGGACATAAGTTAAAACAACTGTTATGGTTTAGTGCAGAGATTTCCGTGTGATTGAGACAACGGCTCGAAGCAGACCCCCGATCCCTGCCCCTTCACCAGACTGTGGGGGGTCTTCTACTCCAACCATCCACAGATATAGGGAATTTATGGAATGACCTGACTGTAAAGAGGCTTAAATAGAGAAGACGGTAGAGAAGAAGACCACTACATACAGATTATACAGCCTCCACTAGAGGGAGCTCACTACATACAGATTATACAGCCACCACTAGAGAGGGCTCACTACATACAGATTATACAGCCACCACTAGAGGGAGCTCACTACATACAGATTATACAGCCACCACTAGAGGGAGCTCACTACATACAGATTATACAGCCACCACCAGAGGGAGCTCACTACATACAGATTATACAGCCACCACTAGAGGGAGCTCACCACATACAGATTATACAGCCACCACTAGAGGGGGCTCACTACATACAGATTATACAGCCACCACCAGAGGGAGCTCACTACATACAGAATATACAGCCACCACTAGAGGGAGCTCACTACATACAGAATATACAGCCACCACTAGAGAGAACTCACTAAATACAGATTATACAGCCACCACTAGAGGGAGCTCACTATATACAGATTATACAGTCACCACTAGAGGGAGCTCACTACATACAGATTATACAGCCTCCATCAGAGGGAGCTTACTACATACAGATTATACAGCCACCACTAGAGGGAGCTCACTACATGCAGATTATACAGCCACCACTAGAGGGAGCTCACTGCATACAGATTATACATTCACCACTAGAGGGGGCTCACTACATACAGATTATACAGCCACCACTAGAGAGGGCTCACTACATACAGATTATACAGCCACCACTAGAGGGAGCTCACTACATACAGATTATACAGCCACCACTAGAGGGAGCTCACTACATACAGATTATACTGCCACCACCAGAGGGAGCTCACCACATACAGATTATACAGCCACCACTAGAGGGAGCTCACCACATACAGATTATACAGCCACCACTAGAGGGGGCTCACTACATACAGATTATACAGCCACCACCAGAGGGAGCTCACTACATACAGAATATACAGCCACCACTAGAGGGAGCTCACTACATACAGAATATACAGCCACCACTAGAGAGAACTCAATACATACAGATTATACAGCCACCACTAGAGGGAGCTCACTATATACAGATTATACAGTCACCACTAGAGGGAGCTCACTACATACAGATTATACAGCCTCCATCAGAGGGAGCTTACTACATACAGATTATACAGCCACCACTAGAGGGAGCTCACTACATGCAGATTATACAGCCACCACTAGAGGGAGCTCACTGCATACAGATTATACAGCCACCACTAGAGGGGGCTCACTACATACAGATTATACAGCCTCCACCAGAGGGAGCTCACTACATACAGATTATACAGCCACCACTAGAGGGAGCTCACTACATACAGATTATACAGCCACCACTAGAGGGAGCTCACTACATGCAGATTATACAGTCACCACTAGGAGGAGCTCACTACATACAGATTATACAGCCACCACTAGAGGGAGCTCACTGCATACAGATTATACAGCCACCACTAGAGGGGGCTCACTACATACAGATTATACAACCTCCACTATAGGGAGCTCGCTACATACAGATTATACAGCCACCACTAGAGGGAGCTCACTACATACAGATTATACAACCACCACTAGAGGGAGCTCACTACATACAGATTATACAGCCTCCACTAGAGGGAGCTCACTACATACAGATTATACAGCAACCACTAGAGGGAGCTCACTGCATACAGATTATACAGTCACCACTAGAGGGAGCTCACTACATACAGATTATACAGCCACTACTAGGGGGAGCTCACTATATACAGATTATACAGCCACCACTAGAGGGAGCTCACTACATACAGTCACCACTAGAGGGAGCTCACTACATACAGATTATACAGTCACCACTAGAGGGAGCTCACTACAGATTATACAGTCACCACTAGAGGGAGCTCACTACATACAGATTATACAGCCACCACTAGAGGGAGCTCACTACATACAGATTATACATCCACCACTAGAGGGAGCTCACTACATACAGATTATACAGTCACCACTAGAGGGAGCTCACTACATACAGATTATACAGCCACCACTAGGGGGAGCTCACTACATACAGATTATACAGCCACCACTAGAGGGAGCTCACTACATACAGATTATACAGTCACCACTAGAGGGAGCTCACTACATACAGATTATACAGTCACCACTAGAGGGAGCTCACTACATACAGATTATACAGCCACCACTAGAGGGAGCTCACTACATACAGATTATACAGCCACCACTAGAGGGAGCTCACTACATACAGATTATACAGCCACCACTAGAGGGAGCTCACTACATACAGATTATACAGTCACCACTAGAGGGAGCTCACTACATACAGATTATATAGCCACCACTAGAGGTAGCTCGCTACATACAGATTATACAGCCACCACTAGGGGGAGCTCACTACATACAGATTATACAGCCACCACTAGAGGGAGCTCGCTACATACAGATTATACAGTCACCACTAGAGGGAGCTCACTACATACAGATTATATAGCCACCACTAGAGGGAGCTCGCTACATACAGATTATACAGTCACCACTAGGGGGAGCTCACTACATACAGATTATACAACCACCACTAGAGGGAGCTCGCTACATACAGATTATACAGTCACCACTAGAGGGAGCTCACTACATACAGATTATACAGTCACCATTTGCTCCTGTCTCTCGGTTACATGATGCAGTTAATAATCCATTTTATGTGATCGCGTTGTTTGGGGCGTATTCACTCCGTGCTGTGTACTGTAAACAGCTGAGTTTTGATGAAAAGTGATTGTGACGGAGGAGACGTCCCGACCGCCCGACGTTGTGCGGCTGCGATGCTTGGCGGGTGTGCGCCATGTCACATACGACCTTTGTTTACAACAAAATCCAAACAACATCCAGGGATTATACGTCTGAGATGTAAACTAACGATCGGAATGTGCGCGGCTGCTAACAATGGTGCTGCGGAGTGCACCTCAGACCTGAGCCATCTGCTACTCTCTGGGGTGAGTCGCCCGGCTGTCCTGGACAGAGGTTACCCAAAAAGTGGATACAGAATCAGTAATTACCCCAAAATTAGAGATGATCAAAGAAGTAACCCCAAAATCACAAGTGACCCCAGAATTGGAGGTGACCTCTAGAATTACATATAGGATTAGATACACAGCTTAGCAGACAGTATCACACATTATAGGATTAGATACACAGCTCAGCAGACAGTATCACACAGGATAGGATTAGATACACAGCTCAGCAGACAGTATCACACAGGATAGGATTAGATACACAGCTCAGCAGACAGTATCACACAGGAGAGGATTAGATACACAGCTCAGCAGACAGTATCACACAGGATAGGATTAGATACACAGCTCAGCAGACAGTATCACATAGGATAGGATTAGATACACAGCTCAGCAGACAGTATCACACAGGATAGGATTAGATACACAGCTCGGCAGACAGTATCACACAGGACAGGATTAGATACACAGCTCAGCAGATAGTGACACACAGGATAGGATTAGATACACAGCTGTGATACTGTCTGCTGAGCTGTGTATCTAATCCTATCCTGTGTGATACTGTCTGCTGAGCTGTGTATCTAATCCTATCCTGTGTGATACTGTCTGCTGAGCTGTGTATCTAATCCTATCCTGTGTGATACTGTCTGCTGAGCTGTGTATCTAATCCTATCCTGTGTGATACTGACTGCTGAGCTGTGTATCTAATCCTATCCTGTGTGATACTATCTGCTGAGCTGTGTATCTAATCCTATTCTGTGTGATACTGTCTGCTGAGCTGTGTATCTAATCCTATCCTGTGTGATACTGTCTGCTGAGCTGTGTATCTAATCCTATTCTGTGTGATACTGTCTGCTGAGCTGTGTATCTAATCCTATCCTGTGTGATACTGTCTGCTGAGCTGTGTATCTAATCCTATCCTGTGTGATACAGTCTGCTGAGCTGTGTATCTAATCCTGTCCTATGTGATACTGTCTGCTGAGCTGTGTATCTAATCCTGTCCTGTGTGATACTGAGTGCTGAGCTGTGTATCTAATCCTATCCTGTGTGATACTGTCTGCAGATCTGTGTATCTAATCCTATCCTGTGTGATACTGTCTGCTGAGCTGTGTATCTAATCGTATCCTGTGTGATACTGTCTGCTGAGCTGTGTATCTAATCCTATCCTGTGTGATACTGTCTGCTGAGCTGTGTATCTAATCCTATCCTGTGTGATACTGTCTGCTGAGCTGTGTATCTAATCCTATCCTGTGTGATACTGTCTGCTGAGCTGTGTATCTAATCGTATCCTGTGTGATACTGTCTGCTGAGCTGTGTATCTAATCCTATCCTGTGTGATACTGTCTGCTGAGCTGTGTATCTAATCCTGTCCTGTGTAATACTGTCTGCTGAGCTGTGTATCTAATCCTATCCTGTGTGATACTGTCTGCTGAGCTGTGTATCTAATCCTATCCTGTGTGATACTGTCTGCTGAGCTGTGTATCTAATCCTATCCTGTGTGATACAGTCTGCTGAGCTGTGTATCTAATCCTATCCTGTGTGATACTGTCTGCTGAGCTGTGTATCTAATCCTGTCCTGTGTAATACTGTCTGCTGAGCTGTGTATCTAATCCTCTCCTGTGTGATACTGTCTGCTGAGCTATGTATCTAATCCTATCCTGTGTGATACTGTCTGCTGAGCTGTGTATCTAATCCTGTCCTGTGTGATACTGCCTGCTGAGCTGTGTATCTAATCCTGTCCTGTGTGATACTGTCTGCTGAGCTGTGTATCTAATCCAATCCTGTGTGATACTGTCTGCTGAGCTGTGTATCTAATCCTATCATGTGTGATACTGCCTGCTGAGCTGTGTATCTAATCCTATCCTGTGTGATACTATCTGCTGAGCTGTGTATCTAATCCTATCCTGTGTGATACTGTCTGCTGGGCTGTGTATCTAATCCTATCCTGTGTGATACTGTCTGCTGAGCTGTGTATCTAATCCCATCCTGTGTGATACTGTCTGCTGAGCTGTGTATCTAATCCTATCATGTGCGATACTGTCTGCTGAGCTGTGTATCTAATCCCATCCTGTGTGATACAGTCTTCTGAGCTGTGTATCTAATCCTATCCTGTGTGATACAGTCTGCTGAGCTGTGTATCTAATCCTATCCTGTGTGATACAGTCTGCTGAGCTGTGTATCTAATCCTATCCTGTGTGATACTGCCTGCTGAGCTGTGTATCTAATCCTATCCTGTGTGATACTGTCTGCTGAGCCCTGTATCTAATTCTCCCCTGTGTGATACTGTCTGCTGAGCTGTGTATCTAATCCTATCCTGTGTGATACGGCCTGCTGAGCTGTGTATCTAATCCTGTCCTGTGTGATACTGTCTGCTGAGCTGTGTATCTAATCCTGTCCTGTGTGATACTGTCTGCTGAGCAGTGTATCTAATCCTATCCTGTGTGATACTGTCTGCTGAGCTGTGTATCTAATCTTATCCTGTGTGATACTGTCTGCTGAGCTGTGTATCTAATCCTATCCTGTGTGATACTGTCTGCTGAGCTGTGTATCTAATCCTATCCTGTGTGATACAGTCTGCTGAGCTGTGTATCTAATCCTATCCTGTGTGATACTGCCTGCTGAGCTGTGTATCTAATCCTATCCTGTGTGATACTGTCTGCTGAGCTGTGTATTTATTCCTGTCCTGTGTGATACTGCCTGCTGAGCTGTGTATCTAATCCTATCCTGTGTGATACTGTCTGCTGAGCTGTGTATCTAATCCTATCCTGTGTGATACTGTCTGCTGAGCTGTGTATCTAATCCTATCCTGTGTGATACTGTCTGCTGAGCTGTGTATCTAATCCTGTCCTGTGTGATACTGTCTGCTGAGCTGTGTATCTAATCCTCTCCTGTGTGATACTGTCTGCTGAGCTATGTATCTAATCCTATCCTGTGTGATACTGTCTGCTGAGCTGTGTATCTAATCCTGTCCTGTGTGATACTGCCTGCTGAGCTGTGTATCTAATCCTGTCCTGTGTGATACTGTCTGCTGAGCTGTGTATCTAATCCAATCCTGTGTGATACTGTCTGCTGAGCTGTGTATCTAATCCTATCATGTGTGATACTGCCTGCTGAGCTGTGTATCTAATCCTATCCTGTGTGATACTATCTGCTGAGCTGTGTATCTAATCCTATCCTGTGTGATACTGTCTGCTGGGCTGTGTATCTAATCCTATCCTGTGTGATACTGTCTGCTGAGCTGTGTATCTAATCCCATCCTGTGTGATACTGTCTGCTGAGCTGTGTATCTAATCCTATCATGTGCGATACTGTCTGCTGAGCTGTGTATCTAATCCCATCCTGTGTGATACAGTCTTCTGAGCTGTGTATCTAATCCTATCCTGTGTGATACAGTCTGCTGAGCTGTGTATCTAATCCTATCCTGTGTGATACAGTCTGCTGAGCTGTGTATCTAATCCTATCCTGTGTGATACTGCCTGCTGAGCTGTGTATCTAATCCTATCCTGTGTGATACTGTCTGCTGAGCCCTGTATCTAATTCTCCCCTGTGTGATACTGTCTGCTGAGCTGTGTATCTAATCCTATCCTGTGTGATACGGCCTGCTGAGCTGTGTATCTAATCCTGTCCTGTGTGATACTGTCTGCTGAGCTGTGTATCTAATCCTGTCCTGTGTGATACTGTCTGCTGAGCAGTGTATCTAATCCTATCCTGTGTGATACTGTCTGCTGAGCTGTGTATCTAATCTTATCCTGTGTGATACTGTCTGCTGAGCTGTGTATCTAATCCTATCCTGTGTGATACTGTCTGCTGAGCTGTGTATCTAATCCTATCCTGTGTGATACAGTCTGCTGAGCTGTGTATCTAATCCTATCCTGTGTGATACTGCCTGCTGAGCTGTGTATCTAATCCTATCCTGTGTGATACTGTCTGCTGAGCTGTGTATCTAATCCTATCCTGTGTGATACTGTCTGCTGAGCTGTGTATCTAATCCTATCCTGTGTGATACTGTCTGCTGAGCTGTGTATCTAATCCTGTCCTGTGTGATACTGTCTGCTGAGCTGTGTATCTAATCCTGTCCTGTGTGATACTGTCTGCTGAGCTGTGTATCTAATCCTGTCCTGTGTGATACTGTCTGCTGAGCAGTGTATCTAATCCTATCCTGTGTGATACTGTCTGCTGAGCTGTGTATCTAATCCTATCCTGTGTGATACAGTCTGCTGAGCTGTGTATCTAATCCTATCCTGTGTGATACTGCCTGCTGAGCTGTGTATCTAATCCTATCCTGTGTGATACTGCCTGCTGAGCTGTGTATCTAATCCTATCCTGTGTGATACTGTCTGCTGAGCTGTGTATCTAATCCTATCCTGTGTGATACTGTCTGCTGAGCTGTGTATCTAATCCTATCCTGTGTGATACTGTCTGCTGAGCTGTGTATCTAATCCTATCCTGTGTGATACTGTCTGCTGAGCCCTGTATCTAATCCTCCTCTGTGTGATACAGTCTGCTGAGCCGTGTATCTAATCCTATCCTGTGTGATACTGTCTGCTGAGCTGTGTATCTCATCCTATCCTGTGTGATACTGTCTGCTGAGCCCTGTATCTAAGCCTCTCCTGTGTGATACAGTCTGCTAAGCTGTGTATCTAATCCTATCCTGTGTGATACTGCTTGCTGAGCTGTGTATCTAATCCTATCCTGTGTGATACTGCCTGCTGAGCTGTGTATCTAATCCTATCCTGTGTGATACTGTCTGCTGAGCTGTGTATCTAATCCTGTCCTGTGTGATACTGTCTGCTGAGCTGTGTATCTAATCCTATCCTGTGTGATACTGTCTGCTGAGATGTGTATCTAATCCTCTCCTGTGTGATACTGACTGCTGAGCTGTGTATCTAATCCTATCCTGTGTGATACTGTCTGCTGAGCTGTGTATCTAATCCTATCCTGTGTGATACTGTCTGCTGAGCTGTGTATCTAATCCTATCCTGTGTGATACTGTCTGCTGAGCCCTGTATCTAATCCTCCTCTGTGTGATACAGTCTGCTAAGCCGTGTATCTAATCCTATCCTGTGTGATACTGTCTGCTGAGCTGTGTATCTCATCCTATCCTGTGTGATACTGTCTGCTGAGCCCTGTATCTAAGCCTCTCCTGTGTGATACAGTCTGCTAAGCTGTGTATCTAATCCTATCCTGTGTGATACTGCTTGCTGAGCTGTGTATCTAATCCTATCCTGTGTGATACTGCCTGCTGAGCTGTGTATCTAATCCTATCCTGTGTGATACTGTCTGCTGAGCTGTGTATCTAATCCTGTCCTGTGTGATACTGTCTGCTGAGCTGTGTATCTAATCCTATCCTGTGTGATACTGTCTGCTGAGCTGTGTATCTAATCCTCTCCTGTGTGATACTGACTGCTGAGCTGTGTATCTAATCCTATCCTGTGTGATACTCCCTGCTGAGCTGTGTATCTAATCCTGTCCTGTGTGATACTGTCTGCTGAGCTGTGTATCTAATCCTATCCTGTGTGATACTGTCTGCTGAGCTGTGTATCTAATCCTATCCTGTGTGATACTGCCTGCTGAGCTGTGTATCTAATCCTATCCTGTGTGATACTGTCTGCTGAGCTGTGTATCTAATCTATCCTGTGTGATACTGTCTGTTGAGCTGTGTATCTAATCCTATCCTGTGTGATACTGTCTGCTGAGCTGTGTATCTAATCCTGTCTTGTGTGATACTGTCTGCTGAGCTGTGTATCTAATCCTATCCTGTGTGATACTGTCTGCTGAGCTGTGTATCTAATCCTATCCTGTGTGATACTGTCTGCTGAGCTGTGTATCTAATCCTATCCTGTGTGATACTGTCTGCTGAGCTGTGTATCTAATCCTCTCCTGTGTGATACTGTCTGCTGAGCTGTGTATCTAATCCTATCCTGTGTGATACTGTCTGCTGAGCTGTGTATCTAATCCTATCCTGTGTGATACTGTTTGCTGAGCTGTGTATCTAATTCTATCCTGTGTGATACTGTCTGCTGAGCTGTGTATCTAATCCTATCCTGTGTGATACTGTCTGCTGAGCTGTGTATCTAATCCTATCCTGTGTGATACTGTCTGCTGAGCTGTGTATCTAATCCTATCCTGTGTGATACTGTCTGCTGAGCTGTGTATCTAATCCTCTCCTGTGTGATACTGTCTGCTGAGCTGTGTATCTAATCCTCTCCTGTGTGATACTGTCTGCTGAGCTGTGTATCTAATCCTATCCTGTGTGATACTGTCTGCTGAGCTGTGTATCTAATCCTATCCTGAGTGATACAGTCTGCTGAGCTGTGTATCTAATCCTATCCTGTGTGATACTGTCTGCTGAGCTGTGTATCTAATCCTGTCCTGTGTGATACTGCCTGCTGAGCTGTGTATCTAATCCTGTCCTGTGTGATACTGTCTGCTGAGCTGTGTATCTAATCCAATCCTGTGTGATACTGTCTGCTGAGCTGTGTATCTAATCCTATCATGTGTGATACTGCCTGCTGAGCTGTGTATCTAATCCTATCCTGTGTGATACTATCTGCTGAGCTGTGTATCTAATCCTATCCTGTGTGATACTGTCTGTTGAGCTGTGTATCTAATCCTATCCTGTGTGATACTGTCTGCTGAGCTGTGTATCTAATCCTGTCTTGTGTGATACTGTCTGCTGAGCTGTGTATCTAATCCTATCCTGTGTGATACTGTCTGCTGAGCTGTGTATCTAATCCTATCCTGTGTGATACTGTCTGCTGAGCTGTGTATCTAATCCTATCCTGTGTGATACTGTCTGCTGAGCTGTGTATCTAATCCTCTCCTGTGTGATACTGTCTGCTGAGCTGTGTATCTAATCCTATCCTGTGTGATACTGTCTGCTGAGCTGTGTATCTAATCCTATCCTGTGTGATACTGTTTGCTGAGCTGTGTATCTAATTCTATCCTGTGTGATACTGTCTGCTGAGCTGTGTATCTAATCCTATCCTGTGTGATACTGTCTGCTGAGCTGTGTATCTAATCCTATCCTGTGTGATACTGTCTGCTGAGCTGTGTATCTAATCCTATCCTGTGTGATACTGTCTGCTGAGCTGTGTATCTAATCCTGTCCTGTGTGATACTGTCTGCTGAGCTGTGTATCTAATCCTCTCCTGTGTGATACTGTCTGCTGAGCTGTGTATCTAATCCTATCCTGTGTGATACTGTCTGCTGAGCTGTGTATCTAATCCTATCCTGTGTGATACTGTCTGCTGAGCTGTGTATCTAATCCTATCCTGTGTGATACTGTCTGCTGAGCTGTGTATCTAATCCTATCCTGTGTGATACTGTTTGCTGAGCTGTGTATCTAATCCTATCCTGTGTGATACAGTCTGCTGAGCTGTGTATCTAATCCTGTCCTGTGTGATACTGTCTGCTGAGCTGTGTATCTAATCCTATCCTGTGTGATACTGTCTGCTGAGCTGTGTATCTAATCCTATCCTGTGTGATACTGTCTGCTGAGCTGTGTATCTAATCCTATCCTGTGTGATACTGTTTGCTGAGCTGTGTATCTAATTCTATCCTGTGTGATACTGTCTGCTGAGCTGTGTATCTAATCCTATCCTGTGTGATACTGTCTGCTGAGCTGTGTATCTAATTCTATCCTGTGTGATACTGTCTGCTGAGCTGTGTATCTAATCCTATCCTGTGTGATACTGTTTGCTGAGCTGTGTATCTAATTCTATCCTGTGTGATACTGTCTGCTGAGCTGTGTATCTAATCCTATCCTGTGTGATACTGTTTGCTGAGCTGTGTAACTAATCCTATCCTGTGTGATACTGTCTGCTGAGCTGTGTATCTAATCCTGTCCTGTGTGATACTGTCTGCTGAGCTGTGTATCTAATCCTATCCTGTGTGATACTGTCTGCTGAGCTGTGTATCTAATCCTATCCTGTGTGATACTGTCTGCTGAGCTGTGTATCTAATCCTATCCTGAGTGATACAGTCTGCTGAGCTGTGTATCTAATCCTATCCTGTGTGATACTGTCTGCTGAGCTGTGTATCTAATCCTGTCCTGTGTGATACTGCCTGCTGAGCTGTGTATCTAATCCTGTCCTGTGTGATACTGTCTGCTGAGCTGTGTATCTAATCCTACCCTGTGTGATACTGTCTGCTGAGCTGTGTATCTAATCCTGTCCTGTGTGATACTGCCTGCTGAGCTGTGTATCTAATCCTGTCCTGTGTGATACTGTCTGCTGAGCTGTGTATCTAATCCTACCCTGTGTGATACAGTCTGCTGAGCTGTGTATCTAATCGTATCCTGTGTGATACTGTCTGCTGAGCTGTGTATCTAATCCTATCCTGTGTGATACTGTCTGCTGAGCTGTGTATCTAATCCTGTCCTGTGTAATACTGTCTGCTGAGCTGTGTATCTAATCCTATCCTGTGTGATACTGTCTGCTGAGCTGTGTATCTAATCCTATCCTGTGTGATACTGTCTGCTGAGCTGTGTATCTAATCCTATCCTGAGTGATACAGTCTGCTGAGCTGTGTATCTAATCCTATCCTGTGTGATACTGTCTGCTGAGCTGTGTATCTAATCCTGTCCTGTGTGATACTGCCTGCTGAGCTGTGTATCTAATCCTGTCCTGTGTGATACTGTCTGCTGAGCTGTGTATCTAATCCTACCCTGTGTGATACTGTCTGCTGAGCTGTGTATCTAATCCTATCCTGTGTGATACAGTCTGCTGAGCTATGTATCTAATCCTATCCTGTGTGATACTGTCTGCTGAGCTGTGTATCTAATCCTATCCTGTGTGATACTATCTGCTGAGCTGTGTATCTAATCCTATCCTGTGTGATACTGTCTGCTGAGCTGTGTATCTAATCCTATCCTGTGTGATACTGTCTGCTGAGCTGTGTATCTAATCCCATCCTGTGTGATACTGTCTGCTGAGCTGTGTATCTAATCCTATCATGTGCGATACTGTCTGCTGAGCTGTGTATCTAATCCCATCCTGTGTGATACAGTCTTCTGAGCTGTGTATCTAATCCTATCCTGTGTGATACAGTCTGCTGAGCTGTGTATCTAATCCTATCCTGTGTGATACAGTCTGCTGAGCTGTGTATCTAATCCTATCCTGTGTGATACTGCCTGCTGAGCTGTGTATCTAATCCTATCCTGTGTGATACTGTCTGCTGAGCCCTGTATCTAATTCTCCCCTGTGTGATACTGTCTGCTGAGCTGTGTATCTAATCCTATCCTGTGTGATACGGCCTGCTGAGCTGTGTATCTAATCCTGTCCTGTGTGATACTGTCTGCTGAGCTGTGTATCTAATCCTATCCTGTGTGATACTGTCTGCTGAGCTGTGTATCTAATCCTATCCTGTGTGATACTGTCTGCTGAGCTGTGTATCTAATCTATCCTGTGTGATACTGTCTGCTGAGCTTTGTATCTAATCGTATCCTGTGTGATACTGTCTGCTGAGCTGTGTATCTAATCCTATCCTGTGTGATTCAGTCTGCTGAGCTGTGTATCTAATCCTATCCTGTGTGATACTGTCTGCTGAGCTGTGTATCTAATCCTATCCTGTGTGATACAGTCTGCTGAGCTGTGTATCTAATCCTATCCTGTGTGATACTGCCTGCTGAGCTGTGTATCTAATCCTATCCTGTGTGATACTGCCTGCTGAGCTGTGTATCTAATCCTATCCTGTGTGATACTGTCTGCTGAGCTGTGTATCTAATCCTATCCTGTGTGATACTGTCTGCTGAGCTGTGTATCTAATCCTATCCTGTGTGATACTGTCTGCTGAGCTGTGTATCTAATCCTATCCTGTGTGATACTGTCTGCTGAGCCCTGTATCTAATCCTCCTCTGTGTGATACAGTCTGCTGAGCCGTGTATCTAATCCTATCCTGTGTGATACTGTCTGCTGAGCTGTGTATCTCATCCTATCCTGTGTGATACTGTCTGCTGAGCTGTGTATCTAAGCCTCTCCTGTGTGATACAGTCTGCTAAGCTGTGTATCTAATCCTATCCTGTGTGATACTGCTTGCTGAGCTGTGTATCTAATCCTATCCTGTGTGATACTGCCTGCTGAGCTGTGTATCTAATCCTCTCCTGTGTGATACTGTCTGCTGAGCTGTGTATCTAATCCTGTCCTGTGTGATACTGTCTGCTGAGCTGTGTATCTAATCCTATCCTGTGTGATACTGTCTGCTGAGCTGTGTATCTAATCCTCTCCTGTGTGATACTGACTGCTGAGCTGTGTATCTAATCCTATCCTGTGTGATACAGTCTGCTGAGCTGTGTATCTAATCCTATCCTGTGTGATACTGTCTGCTGAGCTGTGTATCTAATCCTATCCTGTGTGATACTGTCTGCTGAGCTGTGTATCTAATCCTATCCTGTGTGATACTGTCTGCTGAGCCCTGTATCTTATCCTCCTCTGTGTGATACAGTCTGCTGAGCCGTGTATCTAATCCTATCCTGTGTGATACTGTCTGCTGAGCTGTGTATCTCATCCTATCCTATGTGATACTGTCTGCTGAGCTGTGTATCTAATCCTATCCTGTGTGATACTGTCTGCTGAGCCCTGTATCTAAGCCTCTCCTGTGTGATACAGTCTGCTAAGCTGTGTATCTAATCCTATCCTGTGTGATACTGCTTGCTGAGCTGTGTATCTAATCCTATCCTGTGTGATACTGCCTGCTGAGCTGTGTATCTAATCCTATCCTGTGTGATACTGTCTGCTGAGCTGTGTATCTAATCCTATCCTGTGTGATACTCCCTGCTGAGCTGTGTATCTAATCCTGTCCTGTGTGATACTGTCTGCTGAGCTGTGTATCTAATCCTATCCTGTGTGATACTGTCTGCTGAGCTGTATCTAATCCTATCCTGTGTGATACTGTCTGCTGAGCTGTGTATCTAATCCTATCCTGTGTGATACTGTCTGCTGAGGTGTGTATCTAATCCTGTCCTGTGTGATACTGTCTGCTGAGCTGTGTATCTAATCCTATCCTGTGTGATACTGTCTGCTGAGCTGTGTATCTAATCCTCTCCTGTGTGATACTGACTGCTGAGCTGTGTATCTAATCCTATCCTGTGTGATACTCCCTGCTGAGCTGTGTATCTAATCCTGTCCTGTGTGATACTGTCTGCTGAGCTGTGTATCTAATCCTATCCTGTGTGATACTGCCTGCTGAGCTGTGTATCTAATCCTATCCTGTGTGATACTGTCTGCTGAGCTGTGTATCTAATCTATCCTGTGTGATACTGTCTGCTGAGCTGTGTATCTAATCCTATCCTGTGTGATACTGTCTGCTGAGCTGTGTATCTCATTCTGTCCTGTGTGATACTGTCTGCTGAGCTGTGTATCTAATCCTATCCTGTGTGATACTGCCTGCTGAGCTGTGTATCTAATCCTGTCCTGTGTGATACTGTCTGCTGAGCTGTGTATCTAATCCTATCCTGTGTGATACTGTCTGCTGAGCTGTGTATCTAATCCTCTCCTGTGTGATACTGTCTGCTGAGCTGTGTATCTAATCTTATCCTGTGTGATACTGTCTGCTGAGCTGTGTATCTAATCCTGTCCTGTGTGATACTGTTTGCTGAGCTGTGTATCTAATTCTATCCTGTGTGATACTGTCTGCTGAGCTGTGTATCTAATCCTATCCTGTGTGATACTGTCTGCTGAGCTGTGTATCTAATCCTATCCTGTGTGATACTGTCTGCTGAGCTGTGTATCTAATCGTATCCTGTGTGATACTGTTTGCTGAGCTGTGTATCTAATCCTATCCTGTGTGATACTGTCTGCTGAGCTGTGTATCTAATCCTCTCCTGTGTGATACTGTCTGCTGAGCTGTGTATCTAATCGTATCCTGTGTGATACTGTTTGCTGAGCTGTGTATCTAATCCTATCCTGTGTGATACTGTCTGCTGAGCTGTGTATCTAATCCTCTCCTGTGTGATACTGTCTGCTGAGCTGTGTATTTATTCCTGTCCTGTGTGATACTGTCTGCTGAGCTGTGTATCTAATCCTATCCTGTGTGATACTGTCTGCTGAGCTGTGTATCTAGTCCTATCCTGTGTGATACTGTCTGCTGAGCTGTGTATCTAATCCTATCCTGTGTGATACTGCCTGCTGAGCTGTGTATCTAATCCTATCCTGTGTGATACTGTCTGCTGAGCTGTGTATCTAATCCTATCCTGTGTGATACTGTCTGCTGAGCTGTGTATCTAATCCTGTCCTGTGTGATACTGTCTGCTGAGCTGTGTATCTAATCCTGTCCTGTGTGATACTGTCTGCTGAGCTGTGTATCTAATCATATCCTGTGTGATACTGTCTGCTGAGCAGTGTATCTAATCCTATCCTGTGTGATACTGTCTGCTGAGCTGTGTATCTAATCCTGTCCTGTGTGATACTGTCTGCTGAGCTGTGTATCTAATCCTATCCTGTGTGATACTGTCTGCTGAGCCCTGTATCTAATCCTATCCTGTGTGATACTGTCTGCTGAGCTGTGTATCTAATCCTATCCTGTGTGATACTGTCTGCTGAGCTGTGTATCTAACCCTACCCTGTGTTATACTGCCTGCTGAGCTGTGTATCTAATCTTATCCTGTGTGATACTGCCTGCTGAGCTGTGTATCTAATCCTATCCTGTGTGATACTGTCTGCTGAGCTGTGTATCTAATCCTATCCTGTGTGATACTGTCTGCTGAGCTGTGTATCTAACCCTACCCTGTGTGATACTGCCTGCTGAGCTGTGTATCTAATCTTATCCTGTGTGATACTGCCTGCTGAGCTGTGTATCTAATCCTATCCTGTGTGATACTGTCTACTGAGCTGTGTATCTAATCCTATCCTGTGTGATACAGTCTGCTTAGCTGTGTATCTAATCCTGTCCTGTGTGATACTGTCTGCTGAGCTGTGTATCTAATCCTACCCTGTGTGATACTGTCTTCTGAGCTGTGTATCTAATCCTATCCTGTGTGATACAGTCTGCTTAGCTGTGTATCTAATCCTGTCCTGTGTGATACTGACTGCTGAGCTGTGTATCTAATCCTGTCCTGTGTTATACTGTCTGCTGAGCTGTGTATCTAATCCCATCCTGTGTGATACTGTCTGCTGAGCTGTGTATCTAATCCTATCCTGTGTGATACTGTCTGCTGAGCTGTGTATCTAATCCTGTCCTGTGTGATACAGCCTGCTGAGCTGTGTATCTAATCCTATCCTGTGTGATACTGTCTGCTGAGCTGTGTATCTAATCCCATCCAGTGTGATACTGTCTGCTGAGCTGTGTATCTTATCCTATCCTGTGTGATACTGTCTGCTGAGCTGTGTATCTAATCCTATCCTGTGTGATACAGTCTGCTGAGCTGTGTATCTAATCCTATCCTGTGTGATACAGTCTGCTGAGCTGTGCATCTAATCCTATCCTGTGTGATACTGCCTGCTGAGCTGTGTATCTAATCCTGTCCTGTGTGATACTGTCTGCTGAGCTGTGTATCTAATCCAATCCTGTGTGATACTGTCTGCTGAGCTGTGTATCTAATCCTATCCTGTGTGATACTGTCTGCTGAGCTGTGTATCTAATCCTATCCTGTGTGATACGGCCTGCTGAGCTGTGTATCTAATCCTGTCCTGTGTGATACTGTCTGCTGAGCTATGTATCTAATCCTGTCCTGTGTGATACTGTCTGCTGAGCAGTGTATCTAATCCCATCCTGTGTGATACTGTCTGCTGAGCTGTGTATCTAATCCTATCCTGTGTGATACTGTCTGCTGATCTGTGTATCTAATCCTGTCCTGTGTGATACTGACTGCTGAGCTGTGTATCTAATCCTATCCTGTGTGATACTGTCTGCTGAGCTGTGTATCTCATCCTATCCTGTGTGATACTGTCTGCTGAGCTGTGTATCTAATCCTATCCTGTGTGATACTGTCTGCTGAGCTGTGTATCTAATCCTATCCTGTGTGATACTGTCTGCTGAGCTGTGTATCTAATCCTATCCTGTGAGATACTGTCTGCTAAGCTGTGTATCTAATCCTATCCTGTGTGATACTGTCTGCTGAGCTGTGTATCTAATCCTACAGTGTGTGATACTGTCTGCTGAGCTGTGTATCTAATCCTAACCTATGTGATACAGACTGCTGAGCTGTGTATCTAATCCTATCCCGTGTGATACTGTCTGCTGAGCTGTGTATCTAATCCTGTCCTGTGTGATACTGTCTGCTGAGCTGTGTATCTAATCCTATCCTATGTGATACTGTCTGCTGAGCTGTGTATCTAATCCTGTCCTGTGTGATACTGTCTGCTGAGCTGTGTATCTAATCCTATCCTATGTGATACTGCCTGCTGAGCTGTGTATCTAATCCTGTCCTGTGTGATACTGTCTGCTGAGCTGTGTATCTAATCCTATCCTGTGTGATACTGTCTGCTGAACCCTGTATCTAATCCTCCTCTGTGTGATACAGTCTGCTGAGCTGTGTATCTAATCCTATCCTGTGTGATACTGTCTGCTGAGCTGTGTATCTAATCCTATCCTGTGTGATACTGCCTGCTGAGCTGTGTATCTAATCCTATCCTGTGTGATACTGTCTGCTGAGCTGTGTATCTAATCCTATCCTGTGTGATACTGTCTGCTGAGCTGTGTATCTAATCCTATCCTGTGTGATACTGTCTGCTGAGCTGTGTATCTAATCCTATCCTGTGTGATACTGTCTGCTGAGCTGTGTATCTAATCCTATCCTGTGGGATACAGTCTGCTGAGCCGTGTATGTAATCCTCTCCTGTGTGATACTGTCTGCTGAGCTGTGTATCTAATCCTCTCCTGTGATACTGCCTGCTGAGCTGTGTATCTAATCCTATCCTATGATACTGTCTGCAGAGCTGTGTATCTAATCCTATCCTGTGTGATACTGTCTGCTGAGCTGTGTATCTAATCCTATCCTGTGTGATACTGTCTGCTGAGCTGTGTATCTAATCCTATCCTGTGTGATACTGCCTGCTGAGCTGTGTATCTAATCCTATCCTGTGTGATACTGTCTGCTGAGCTGTGTATCTAATCTATCCTGTGTGATACTGTCTGCTGAGCTGTGTATCTAATCCTATCCTGTGTGATACTGTCTGCTGAGCTGTGTATCTAATCCTATCCTGTGTGATACTGCCTGCTGAGCTGTGTATCTAATCCTATCCTGTGTGATACTGTCTGCTGAGCTGTGTATCTAATCTATCCTGTGTGATACTGTCTGCTGAGCTGTGTATCTAATCCTATCCTGTGTGATACTGTCTGCTGAGCTGTGTATCTCATTCTGTCCTGTGTGATACTGTCTGCTGAGCTGTGTATCTAATCCTGTCCTGTGTGATACTGCCTGCTGAGCTGTGTATCTAATCCTATCCTGTGTGATACAGTCTGCTGAGCTGTGTATCTAATCCCATCCTGTGTGATACTGTCTGCTGAGCTGTGTATCTAATCCTATCCTGTGTGATACAGTCTGCTGAGCTGTGTATCTCATTCTGTCCTGTGTGATACTGTCTGCTGAGCTGTGTATCTAATCCTGTCCTGTGTGATACTGCCTGCTGAGCTGTGTATCTAATCCTACCCTGCGTGATACAGTCTGCTGAGCTGTGTATCTAATCCTATCCTGTGTGATACTGTCTGCTGATCTGTGTGTATCTAATCCTGTCCTGTGTGATACAGTCTGCTGAGCTGTGTATCTAATCCTATCCTGTGTGATACTGTCTGCTGAGCGGTGTATCTAATCCTATCCTGTGTGATACTGTCTGCTGAGCTGTGTATCTAATCCTCTCCTGTGTGATACTGTCTGCTGAGCTGTGTATCTAATCCTATCCTGTGTGATACAGTCTGCTGAGCGGTGTATCTAATCCTATCCTGTGTGATACAGTCTGCTGAGCTGTGTATCTCATCCTGCCCTGTGTGATACAGTCTGCTGAGCGGTGTATCTAATCCTATCCTGTGTGATACTGTCTGCTGAGCTGTGTATCTAATCCTGTCCTGTGTGATACTGTCTGCTGAGCGGTGTATCTAATCCTACCCTGTGTGATACAGTCTGCTGCACTGTGTATCGGTGGGTGATACTTGGTATCCGGTCTCGTCTGGCAGGTGGGCGCCGCTGATTAGCTGCTGATTGTTGGCAGCTGTCCGGGAAGCAGTGAGGAAGCTGTTTGCCCCGGGGGTCATGTTTGGGGGGGGGGATCCGACCGTCCCGCACATGGCTGCAGTGACCAGCGGTGTGAGTGTCCGGGATGTGAAGGGTTAATGACCCTGGGTTTACATGTGGCGGTTTTTGCCGCGGTTTCACTTTGCGATAATTATGTTTCACCTGTAAAAAATAAATAAAAAATTATCGTAAACCGCGGCGAAACCAGACAATAGATCGTCACTGGAATCCATCATCCGACCGGAGACCTGAGGCTTTCTCAGGTTTAGCTGTCTGACAGTGGACGATGGGAGTGCTCCTCCTCCAGTGAGATGGGGAGACCCCGGAACAATCCCTCGCCATATTACCTAGTGACATGGGCACCTCGACGCACTTCTCTGCACACACTTAAAGCTGCGCGCTGTGTTCTCTATGGGAGGCGTCCTGAACGCGATGGATCCGTGTATGGTGCCCGCCGTCCACTATATGCGCAAAGGTTTGTGGTCCTAAAAGAGGAGGCAGCGCCCCCCGCAAAGCTGTGTGATATAGACTCATGGAGACCCCGGGAGCCGACGCAGGAATATATAGGGAGCAGAGTCAGAGGTCAGGGGTCACATGCCCTGTAGTGGACGTGTTTGGGGCAGACGCGCCCTGTAGTGGACGTGTTTGGGGCAGACGCGCCCTGTAGTGGACGTGTTTGGGGCAGACGCGCCCTGTAGTGGACGTGTTTGGGGCAGACGCGCCCATAGTGGGAGTGTTTGGGGCAGACGCGCGCTGTAGTGGGAATGTTTGGGGCAGACGCGCCCTGTAGTGGACGTGTTTGGGGCAGACGCGCCCATAGTGGGAGTGTTTGGGGCAGACGCGCGCTGTAGTGGGAATGTTTGGGGCAGACGCGCCCTGTAGTGGACGTGTTTGGGGCAGATGCGCCCTGTAGTGGGAGTGTTTGGGGCAGACGCGCCCTGTAGTGGACGTGTTTGGGGCAGACGCGCCCTGTAGTGGGCATGTTTGGGGCTGACGCGCCCTGTAGTGGGAGTGTTTAGGGCAGACGCGCCCTGTAGTGGGAGTGTTTGGGGCAGACGCGCCCTGTAGTGGACTTGTTTGGGGCAGACGCGCCCTGTAGTGAACTTGTTTGGGGCAGACGCGCCCTGTAGTGGACGTGTTTGGGGCAGACGCGCCCTGTAGGTGGACGTGTTTGGGGCAGACGCGCCCTGTAGTGGACTTGTTTGGGGCAGACGCGCCCTGTAGTGGGATTGTTTGGGGCGGACGTGCCCTGTAGTGGACGTGTTTGGGGCTGACGCGCCCTGTAGTGGACGTCTTAGGGGTAGACGCGCCCTGTAGTGGACGTGTTTGGGCAGACACGCCCTGTAGTGGACGTGTTTGGGGCAGACGCGCCCTGTGGTGGGAATGTTTGGGGCAGACGCGCCCTGTGGTGGGAGTGTTTGGGGCAGACGCGCGCTGTAGTGGGAATGTTTGGGGCAGACGCGCCCTGTAGTGGACGTGTTTGGGGCAGACGCGCCCTGTAGTGGACGTGTTTGGGGCAGACGCGCCCTGTAGTGGACGTGTTTGGGGCAGACGTGCCCTGTAGTGGGAGTGTTTGGGGCAGACGCGCCCTGTAGTGGGAGTGTTTGGGGCAGACGCGCCCTTTAGTGGGAGTGTTTGGGGCAGACGCGCCCTGTAGTGGACTTGTTTGGGGCAGACGCGCCCTGTAGTGAACTTGTTTGGGGCAGACGCGCCCTGTAGGTGGACGTGTTTGGGGCAGACGCGCCCTGTAGTGGACTTGTTTGGGGCAGACGCACCCTGTAGTGGGATTGTTTGGGGCGGACGTGCCCTGTAGTGGACGTCTTAGGGGTAGACGCGCCCTGTAGTGGACGTGTTTGGGCAGACGCGCCCTGTAGTGGACGTGTTTGGGGCAGACGCGCCCTGTGGTGGGAATGTTTGGGGCAGACGCGCCCTGTAGTGGGAGTGTTTAGGGCAGACGCGCCCTGTAGTGGGAGTGTTTGGGGCAGACGCGCCCTGTAGTGGACTTGTTTGGGGCAGACGCGCCCTGTAGTGGGCGTGTTTGGGGCAGACGCGCCCTGTAGTAGACTTCTTTGGGGCAGACGTGCCCTGTAGTGGACGTGTTTGGGGCAGACGCGCCCTGTAGTGGGCGTGTTTGGGGCAGACGCGCCCTGTAGTGGGTGTGTTTGCGGTAGACGCGCCCTGTAGTGGGCGTGTTTGGGGCAGACGCGCCCTGTAGTGGGTGTGTTTGGGGCAGACGCGCCCTGTAGTGGGAGTGTTTTGGGCAGACGCGCCCTGTAGTGGGAGTTTTTGGGGCAGACGCGCCCTGTAGTGGGAGTGTTTGGGGTAGACGCGCCCTGTAGTTGGCGTGTTTGGGGCAGACGCGCCCTGTAGTGGGTGTGTTTGGGGCAGACGCGCCCTGTGGTGGGAATGTTTGGGGCAGACGCGCCCTGTAGTGGGAGTGTTTAGGGCAGACGCGCCCTGTAGTGGGAGTGTTTGGGGCAGACGCGCCCTGTAGTGGACTTGTTTGGGGCAGACGCGCCCTGTAGTGGGCGTGTTTGGGGCAGACGCGCCCTGTAGTGGACTTGTTTGGGGCAGACGCGCCCTGTAGTGGGATTGTTTGGGGCGGACGTGCCCTGTAGTGGACGTGTTTGGGGCTGACGCGCCCTGTAGTGGACGTCTTAGGGGTAGACGCGCCCTGTAGTGGACGTGTTTGGGCAGACACGCCCTGTAGTGGACGTGTTTGGGGCAGACGCGCCCTGTGGTGGGAATGTTTGGGGCAGACGCGCCCTGTGGTGGGAGTGTTTAGGGCAGACGCGCCCTGTAGTGGACGTGTTTGGGGCAGATGCGCCCTGTAGTGTGAATGTTTGGGGCAGACGCGCCCTGTAGTGGACTTGTTAGGGGCAGACGCGCCCTGTAGTGGGCGTGTTTGGGGCAGACGCGCCCTGTAGTGGACGTGTTTGGGGCAGACGCGCCCTGTAGTGGACGTGTTTGGGGCAGACGCGCCCTGTAGTGGGCGTGTTTGGGGCAGACGCGCCCTGTAGTGGGTGTGTTTGCGGTAGACGCGCCCTGTAGTGGGCGTGTTTGGGGCAGACGCGCCCTTAGTGGGAGTGTTTGGGGCAGACGCGCGCTGTAGTGGGAATGTTTGGGGCAGACGCGCCCTGTAGTGGACGTGTTTGGGGCAGACGCGCCCTGTAGTGGACGTGTTTGGGGCAGACGCGCCCTGTAGTGGACGTGTTTGGGGCAGACGTGCCCTGTAGTGGGAGTGTTTGGGGCAGACGCGCCCTGTAGTGGGAGTGTTTGGGGCAGACGCGCCCTTTAGTGGGAGTGTTTGGGGCAGACGCGCCCTGTAGTGAACTTGTTTGGGGCAGACGCGCCCTGTAGTGAACTTGTTTGGGGCAGACGCGCCCTGTAGGTGGACGTGTTTGGGGCAGACGCGCCCTGTAGTGGACTTGTTTGGGGCAGACGCGCCCTGTAGTGGGATTGTTTGGGGCGGACGTGCCCTGTAGTGGACGTCTTAGGGGTAGACGCGCCCTGTAGTGGACGTGTTTGGGCAGACGCGCCCTGTAGTGGACGTGTTTGGGGCAGACGCGCCCTGTGGTGGGAATGTTTGGGGCAGACGCGCCCTGTAGTGGGAGTGTTTAGGGCAGACGCGCCCTGTAGTGGGAGTGTTTGGGGCAGACGCGCCCTGTAGTGGACTTGTTTGGGGCAGACGCGCCCTGTAGTGGGCGTGTTTGGGGCAGACGCGCCCTGTAGTAGACTTGTTTGGGGCAGACGCGCCCTGTAGTGGACGTGTTTGGGGCAGACGCGCCCTGTAGTGGGCGTGTTTGGGGCAGACGCGCCCTGTAGTGGGTGTGTTTGCGGTAGACGCGCCCTGTAGTGGGCGTGTTTGGGGCAGACGCGCCCTGTAGTGGGTGTGTTTGGGGCAGACGCGCCCTGTAGTGGGAGTGTTTTGGGCAGACGCGCCCTGTAGTGGGAGTTTTTGGGGCAGACGCGCCCTGTAGTGGGAGTGTTTGGGGTAGACGCGCCCTGTAGTTGGCGTGTTTGGGGCAGACGCGCCCTGTAGTGGGTGTGTTTGGGGCAGACGCGCCCTGTGGTGGGAATGTTTGGGGCAGACGCGCCCTGTAGTGGGAGTGTTTAGGGCAGACGCGCCCTGTAGTGGGAGTGTTTGGGGCAGACGCGCCCTGTAGTGGACTTGTTTGGGGCAGACGCGCCCTGTAGTGGGCGTGTTTGGGGCAGACGCGCCCTGTAGTGGACTTGTTTGGGGCAGACGCGCCCTGTAGTGGACGTGTTTGGGGCAGACGCGCCCTGTAGTGGGCGTGTTTGGGGCAGACGCGCCCTGTAGTGGACGTGTTTGGGGCAGACGCGCCCTGTAGTGGGCGTGTTTGGGGCAGACGCGCCCTGTAGTGGGCGTGTTTGGGGCAGACGCGCCCTGTAGTGGGAATGTTTGGGGCAGACGCGCCCTGTAGTGTGAATGTTTGGGGCAGACGCGCCCTGTAGTGGACGTGTTTGGGGCAGACGCGCGCTGTAGTGGGAATGTTTGGGGCAGACGCGCCCTGTAGTGGACGTGTTTGGGGCAGACGCGCCCTGTAGTGGACGTGTTTGGGGCAGACGCGCCCTGTAGTGGACGTGTTTGGGGCAGACGTGCCCTGTAGTGGGAGTGTTTGGGGCAGACGCGCCCTGTAGTGGGAGTGTTTGGGGCAGACGCGCCCTTTAGTGGGAGTGTTTGGGGCAGACGCGCCCTGTAGTGGACTTGTTTGGGGCAGACGCGCCCTGTAGTGAACTTGTTTGGGGCAGACGCGCCCTGTAGGTGGACGTGTTTGGGGCAGACGCGCCCTGTAGTGGACTTGTTTGGGGCAGACGCGCCCTGTAGTGGGATTGTTTGGGGCGGACGTGCCCTGTAGTGGACTTGTTTGGGGCAGACGCGCCCTGTAGTGGACTTGTTTGGGGCAGACGCGCCCTGTAGTGGGCGTGTTTGGGGCAGACGCGCCCTGTAGTGGACTTGTTTGGGGCAGACGCGCCCTGTAGTGGACGTGTTTGGGGCAGACGCGCCCTGTAGTGGGCGTGTTTGGGGCAGACGCGCCCTGTAGTGGACGTGTTTGGGGCAGACGCGCCCTGTAGTGGACGTGTTTGGGGCAGACGCGCCCTGTAGTGGACGTGTTTGGGGCAGACGCGCCCTGTAGTGGACGTGTTTGGGGCAGACGCGCCCTGTAGTGGACGTGTTTGGGGCAGACGCGCCCTGTAGTGGACGCGTTTGGGGCAGACGCGCCCTGTAGTGGACGCGTTTGGGGCAGACGCGCCCTGTAGTGGACGCGTTTGGGGCAGACGCGCCCTGTAGTGGGAGTGTTTGGGGCTGACGCGCCCTGTAGTGGACGTGTTTGGGGCTGACGCGCCCTGTAGTGGAAGTGTTTGGGGCAGACGCGCCCTGTAGTGGACATGTTTGGGGCAGACGCGCTCTGTAGTGGACGTGTTTGGGGCAGACGCGCCCTGTAGTGGACGTGTTTGGGGCAGACGCGCCCTGTAGTGGACGTGTTTGGGGCAGACGCGCCCTGTAGTGGGCGTGTTTGGGGCAGACGCGCCCTGTAGTGGACGTGTTTGGGGCAGACGCGCCCTGTAGTGGACGTGTTTGGGGCAGACGCGCCCTGTAGTGGACGTGTTTGGGGCAGACGCGCCCTGTAGTGGACGTGTTTGGGGCAGACGCGCCCTGTAGTGGGAGTGTTTGGGGCAGACGCGCCCTGTAGTGGGAATGTTTGGGGCAGACGCGCCCTGTAGTGTGAATGTTTGGGGCAGACGCGCCCTGTAGTGGGCGTGTTTGGGGCAGACGCGCCCTGTAGTGGGCGTGTTTGGGGCAGACGCGCCCTGTAGTGGACGTGTTTGGGGCAGACGCGCCCTGTAGTGGGCGTGTTTGGGGCAGACGCGCCCTGTAGTGGGCGTGTTTGGGGCAGACGCGCCCTGTAGTGGGTGTGTTTGGGGCAGACGCGCCCTGTAGTGGGCGTGTTTGGGGCAGACGCGCCCTGTAGTGGGTGTGTTTGGGGCAGACGCGCCCTGTAGTGGGAGTGTTTGGGGCAGACGCGCCCTGTAGTGGGAGTTTTTGGGGCAGACGCGCCCTGTAGTGGGAGTGTTTGGGGTAGACGCGCCCTGTAGTTGGCGTGTTTGGGGCAGACGCGCCCTGTAGTGGGTGTGTTTGGGGCAGACGCGCCCTGTAGTGGGAGTGTTTGGGGCAGACGCGCTCTGTAGTGGGAGTTTTTGGGGCAGACGCGCCCTGTAGTGGGAGTGTTTGGGGTAGACGCGCCCTGTAGTTGGCGTGTTTGGGGCAGATGCGCCCTGTAGTGAACATGTTTGGAGCAGACGCGCCCTGTCGGTGGACGTGTTTGGGGCAGACGCGCCCTGTAGTGGACTTGTTTGGGGCAGACGCCCCCTGTAGTGGGATTGTTTGGGGCGGACGTGCCCTGTAGTGGACGTCTTAGGGGTAGACGCGCCCTGTAGTGGACGTGTTTGGGCAGACGCGCCCTGTAGTGGACGTGTTTGGGGCAGACGCGCCCTGTGGTGGGAATGTTTGGGGCAGACGCGCCCTGTAGTGGACGTGTTTGGGGCAGACGCGCCCTGTAGTGGGCGTGTTTGGGGCAGACGCGCCCTGTAGTGGGAATGTTTGGGGCAGACGCGCCCTGTAGTGGGCGTGTTTGGGGCAGACGCGCCCTGTAGTGGACGTGTTTGGGGCAGACGCGCCCTGTAGTGGACGTGTTTGGGGCAGACGCGCCCTGTAGTGGGCGTGTTTGGGGCAGACGCGCCCTGTAGTGGGCGTGTTTGGGGCAGACGCGCCCTGTAGTGGGCGTGTTTGGGGCAGACGCGCCCTGTAGTGTGAATGTTTGGGGCAGACGCGCCCTGTAGTGGACGTGTTTGGGGTAGACGCGCCCTGTAGTGGACGTGTTTGGGCAGACGCGCCCTGTAGTGGACGTGTTTGGGGCAGACGCGCCCTGTGGTGGGAATGTTTGGGGCAGACGCGCCCTGTAGTGGACGTGTTTGGGGCAGACGCGCCCTGTAGTGGGCGTGTTTGGGGCAGACGCGCCCTGTAGTGGGCGTGTTTGGGGCAGACGCGCCCTGTAGTGGGAATGTTTGGGGCAGACGCGCCCTGTAGTGGGCGTGTTTGGGGCAGACGCGCCCTGTAGTGGACGTGTTTGGGGCAGACGCGCCCTGTAGTGGACGTGTTTGGGGCAGATGCGCCCTGTAGTGGGCGTGTTTGGGGCAGACGCGCCCTGTAGTGGGCGTGTTTGGGGCAGACGCGCCCTGTAGTGTGAATGTTTGGGGCAGACGCGCCCTGTAGTGGACGTGTTTGGGGCAGACGCGCCCTGTAGTGTGCATGTTTGGGGCAGACGCGCCCTGTAGTGGACGTGTTTGGGGCAGACGCGCCCTGTAGTGGACGTGTTTGGGGCAGACGCGCCCTGTAGTGGACGTGTTTGGGGCAGACGCGCCCTGTAGTGGACGTGTTTGGGGCAGACGCGCCCTGTAGTGGACGTGTTTGGGGCAGACGCGCCCTGTAGTGGACGTGGTTGGGGCAGACGCGCCCTGTAGTGGACGTGTTTGGGGCAGACGCGCCCTGTAGTGGACGTGTTTGGGGCTGACGCGCCCTGTAGTGGACGTGTTTGGGGCAGACGCGCCCTGTAGTGGACGTGTTTGGGGCAGACGCGCCCTGTAGTGGACGTGTTTGGGGCAGACGCGCCCTGTAGTGGACGTGTTTGGGGCAGACGCGCCCTGTAGTGGACGTGTTTGGGGCAGACGCGCCCTGTAGTGGACGTGTTTGGGGCTGACGCGCCCTGTAGTGGACGTGTTTGGGGCAGACGCGCCCTGTAGTGGACGTGTTTGGGGCAGACGCGCCCTGTAGTGGGCGTGTTTGGGGCAGACGCGCCCTGTAGTGGGCGTGTTTGGGGCAGACGCGCCCTGTAGTGGGCGTGTTTGGGGCAGACGCGCCCTGTAGTGGGAATGTTTGGGGCAGACGCGCCCTGTAGTGGACGTGTTTGGGGCAGACGCGCGCTGTAGTGGGAATGTTTGGGGCAGACGCGCCCTGTAGTGGACGTGTTTGGGGCAGACGCGCCCTGTAGTGGACGTGTTTGGGGCAGACGCGCCCTGTAGTGGACGTGTTTGGGGCAGACGTGCCCTGTAGTGGGAGTGTTTGGGGCAGACGCGCCCTGTAGTGGGAGTGTTTGGGGCAGACGCGCCCTTTAGTGGGAGTGTTTGGGGCAGACGCGCCCTGTAGTGGACTTGTTTGGGGCAGACGCGCCCTGTAGTGAACTTGTTTGGGGCAGACGCGCCCTGTAGGTGGACGTGTTTGGGGCAGACGCGCCCTGTAGTGGGATTGTTTGGGGCGGACGTGCCCTGTAGTGGACGTCTTAGGGGTAGACGCGCCCTGTAGTGGACGTGTTTGGGCAGACGCGCCCTGTAGTGGACGTGTTTGGGGCAGACGCGCCCTGTGGTGGGAATGTTTGGGGCAGACGCGCCCTGTAGTGGGAGTGTTTAGGGCAGACGCGCCCTGTAGTGGGAGTGTTTGGGGCAGACGCGCCCTGTAGTGGACTTGTTTGGGGCAGACGCGCCCTGTAGTGGACGTGTTTGGGGCAGACGCGCCCTGTAGTGGACGTGTTTGGGGCAGACGCGCCCTGTAGTGGACGTGTTTGGGGCAGACGCGCCCTGTAGTGGACGTGTTTGGGGCAGACGCGCCCTGTAGTGGACGTGTTTGGGGCAGACGCGCCCTGTAGTGGACGTGTTTGGGGCAGACGTGCCCTGTAGTGGACGTGTTTGGGGCAGACGCGCCCTGTAGTGGACGCGTTTGGGGCAGACGCGCCCTGTAGTGGACGCGTTTGGAGCAGACGCGCCCTGTAGTGGGAGTGTTTGGGGCTGACGCGCCCTGTAGTGGACGTGTTTGGGGCTGACGCGCCCTGTAGTGGAAGTGTTTGGGGCAGACGCGCCCTGTAGTGGACATGTTTGGGGCAGACGCGCTCTGTAGTGGACGTGTTTGGGGCAGACGCGCCCTGTAGTGGACGTGTTTGGGGCAGACGCGCCCTGTAGTGGACGTGTTTGGGGCAGACGCGCCCTGTAGTGGGCGTGTTTGGGGCAGACGCGCCCTGTAGTGGACGTGTTTGGGGCAGACGCGCCCTGTAGTGGACGTGTTTGGGGCAGACGCGCCCTGTAGTGGACGTGTTTGGGGCAGACGCGCCCTGTAGTGGACGTGTTTGGGGCAGACGCGCCCTGTAGTGGGAGTGTTTGGGGCAGACGCGCCCTGTAGTGGGAATGTTTGGGGCAGACGCGCCCTGTAGTGTGAATGTTTGGGGCAGACGCGCCCTGTAGTGGACGTGTTTGGGGCAGACGCGCCCTGTAGTGGACGTGTTTGGGGCAGACGCGCCCTGTAGTGGACGTGTTTGGGGCAGACGCGCCCTGTAGTGGGCGTGTTTGGGGCAGACGCGCCCTGTAGTGGGCGTGTTTGGGGCAGACGCGCCCTGTAGTGGGTGTGTTTGGGGCAGACGCGCCCTGTAGTGGGCGTGTTTGGGGCAGACGCGCCCTGTAGTGGGTGTGTTTGGGGCAGACGCGCCCTGTAGTGGGAGTGTTTGGGGCAGACGCGCCCTGTAGTGGGAGTTTTTGGGGCAGACGCGCCCTGTAGTGGGAGTGTTTGGGGTAGACGCGCCCTGTAGTTGGCGTGTTTGGGGCAGACGCGCCCTGTAGTGGGTGTGTTTGGGGCAGACGCGCCCTGTAGTGGGAGTGTTTGGGGCAGACGCGCTCTGTAGTGGGAGTTTTTGGGGCAGACGCGCCCTGTAGTGGGAGTGTTTGGGGTAGACGCGCCCTGTAGTTGGCGTGTTTGGGGCAGATGCGCCCTGTAGTGAACATGTTTGGAGCAGACGCGCCCTGTAGTGGGCGTGTTTGGGGCAGACGCGCCCTGTAGTGGACTTGTTTGGGGCAGACGCGCCCTGTAGTGGGATTGTTTGGGGCGGACGTGCCCTGTAGTGGACGTCTTAGGGGTCGACGCGCCCTGTAGTGGACGTGTTTGGGCAGACGCGCCCTGTAGTGGACGTGTTTGGGGCAGACGCGCCCTGTGGTGGGAATGTTTGGGGCAGACGCGCCCTGTAGTGGACGTGTTTGGGGCAGACGCGCCCTGTAGTGGGCGTGTTTGGGGCAGACGCGCCCTGTAGTGGGAATGTTTGGGGCAGACGCGCCCTGTAGTGGGCGTGTTTGGGGCAGACGCGCCCTGTAGTGGACGTGTTTGGGGCAGACGCGCCCTGTAGTGGACGTGTTTGGGGCAGATGCGCCCTGTAGTGGGCGTGTTTGGGGCAGACGCGCCCTGTAGTGGGCGTGTTTGGGGCAGACGCGCCCTGTAGTGGGCGTGTTTGGGGCAGACGCGCCCTGTAGTGGGCGTGTTTGGGGCAGACGCGCCCTGTAGTGGGAATGTTTGGGGCAGACGCGCCCTGTAGTGTGAATGTTTGGGGCAGACGCGCCCTGTAGTGGACGTGTTTGGGGCAGACGCGCGCTGTAGTGGGAATGTTTGGGGCAGACGCGCCCTGTAGTGGACGTGTTTGGGGCAGACGCGCCCTGTAGTGGACGTGTTTGGGGCAGACGCGCCCTGTAGTGGACGTGTTTGGGGCAGACGCGCCCTGTAGTGGGCGTGTTTGGGGCAGACGCGCCCTGTAGTGGGCGTGTTTGGGGCAGACGCGCCCTGTAGTGGGAATGTTTGGGGCAGACGCGCCCTGTAGTGTGAATGTTTGGGGCAGACGCGCCCTGTAGTGGACGTGTTTGGGGCAGACGCGCGCTGTAGTGGGAATGTTTGGGGCAGACGCGCCCTGTAGTGGACGTGTTTGGGGCAGACGCGCCCTGTAGTGGACGTGTTTGGGGCAGACGCGCCCTGTAGTGGACGTGTTTGGGGCAGACGTGCCCTGTAGTGGGAGTGTTTGGGGCAGACGCGCCCTGTAGTGGGAGTGTTTGGGGCAGACGCGCCCTTTAGTGGGAGTGTTTGGGGCAGACGCGCCCTGTAGTGGACTTGTTTGGGGCAGACGCGCCCTGTAGTGAACTTGTTTGGGGCAGACGCGCCCTGTAGGTGGACGTGTTTGGGGCAGACGCGCCCTGTAGTGGGATTGTTTGGGGCGGACGTGCCCTGTAGTGGACGTCTTAGGGGTAGACGCGCCCTGTAGTGGACGTGTTTGGGCAGACGCGCCCTGTAGTGGACGTGTTTGGGGCAGACGCGCCCTGTGGTGGGAATGTTTGGGGCAGACGCGCCCTGTAGTGGGAGTGTTTAGGGCAGACGCGCCCTGTAGTGGGAGTGTTTGGGGCAGACGCGCCCTGTAGTGGACGTGTTTGGGGCAGACGCGCCCTGTAGTGGACGTGTTTGGGGCAGACGCGCCCTGTAGTGGACGTGTTTGGGGCAGACGCGCCCTGTAGTGGACGTGTTTGGGGCAGACGCGCCCTGTAGTGGACGTGTTTGGGGCAGACGCGCCCTGTAGTGGACGTGTTTGGGGCAGACGCGCCCTGTAGTGGACGTGTTTGGGGCAGACGTGCCCTGTAGTGGACGTGTTTGGGGCAGACGCGCCCTGTAGTGGACGCGTTTGGGGCAGACGCGCCCTGTAGTGGACGCGTTTGGGGCAGACGCGCCCTGTAGTGGGAGTGTTTGGGGCTGACGCGCCCTGTAGTGGACGTGTTTGGGGCTGACGCGCCCTGTAGTGGAAGTGTTTGGGGCAGACGCGCCCTGTAGTGGACATGTTTGGGGCAGACGCGCTCTGTAGTGGACGTGTTTGGGGCAGACGCGCCCTGTAGTGGACGTGTTTGGGGCAGACGCGCCCTGTAGTGGACGTGTTTGGGGCAGACGCGCCCTGTAGTGGGCGTGTTTGGGGCAGACGCGCCCTGTAGTGGACGTGTTTGGGGCAGACGCGCCCTGTAGTGGACGTGTTTGGGGCAGACGCGCCCTGTAGTGGACGTGTTTGGGGCAGACGCGCCCTGTAGTGGACGTGTTTGGGGCAGACGCGCCCTGTAGTGGGAGTGTTTGGGGCAGACGCGCCCTGTAGTGGGAATGTTTGGGGCAGACGCGCCCTGTAGTGTGAATGTTTGGGGCAGACGCGCCCTGTAGTGGACGTGTTTGGGGCAGACGCGCCCTGTAGTGGACGTGTTTGGGGCAGACGCGCCCTGTAGTGGACGTGTTTGGGGCAGACGCGCCCTGTAGTGGGCGTGTTTGGGGCAGACGCGCCCTGTAGTGGGCGTGTTTGGGGCAGACGCGCCCTGTAGTGGGCGTGTTTGGGGCAGACGCGCCCTGTAGTGGGCGTGTTTGGGGCAGACGCGCCCTGTAGTGGGTGTGTTTGGGGCAGACGCGCCCTGTAGTGGGAGTGTTTTGGGCAGACGCGCCCTGTAGTGGGAGTTTTTGGGGCAGACGCGCCCTGTAGTGGGAGTGTTTGGGGTAGACGCGCCCTGTAGTTGGCGTGTTTGGGGCAGACGCGCCCTGTAGTGGGTGTGTTTGGGGCAGACGCGCCCTGTAGTGGGAGTGTTTGGGGCAGACGCGCTCTGTAGTGGGAGTTTTTGGGGCAGACGCGCCCTGTAGTGGGAGTGTTTGGGGTAGACGCGCCCTGTAGTTGGCGTGTTTGGGGCAGATGCGCCCTGTAGTGAACATGTTTGGAGCAGACGCGCCCTGTAGGTGGACGTGTTTGGGGCAGACGCGCCCTGTAGTGGACTTGTTTGGGGCAGACGCGCCCTGTAGTGGGATTGTTTGGGGCGGACGTGCCCTGTAGTGGACGTCTTAGGGGTAGACGCGCCCTGTAGTGGACGTGTTTGGGCAGACGCGCCCTGTAGTGGACGTGTTTGGGGCAGACGCGCCCTGTGGTGGGAATGTTTGGGGCAGACGCGCCCTGTAGTGGACGTGTTTGGGGCAGACGCGCCCTGTAGTGGGCGTGTTTGGGGCAGACGCGCCCTGTAGTGGGAATGTTTGGGGCAGACGCGCCCTGTGGTGGGAATGTTTGGGGCAGACGCGCCCTGTAGTGGACGTGTTTGGGGCAGACGCGCCCTGTAGTGGGCGTGTTTGGGGCAGACGCGCCCTGTAGTGGGCGTGTTTGGGGCAGACGCGCCCTGTAGTGGGAATGTTTGGGGCAGACGCGCCCTGTAGTGGGCGTGTTTGGGGCAGACGCGCCCTGTAGTGGACGTGTTTGGGGCAGACGCGCCCTGTAGTGGACGTGTTTGGGGCAGATGCGCCCTGTAGTGGGCGTGTTTGGGGCAGACGCGCCCTGTAGTGGGCGTGTTTGGGGCAGACGCGCCCTGTAGTGGGCGTGTTTGGGGCAGACGCGCCCTGTAGTGTGAATGTTTGGGGCAGACGCGCCCTGTAGTGGACGTGTTTGGGGCAGACGCGCCCTGTAGTGTGCATGTTTGGGGCAGACGCGCCCTGTAGTGGACGTGTTTGGGGCAGACGCGCCCTGTAGTGGACGTGTTTGGGGCAGACGCGCCCTGTAGTGGACGTGTTTGGGGCAGACGCGCCCTGTAGTGGACGTGTTTGGGGCAGACGCGCCCTGTAGTGGACGTGGTTGGGGCAGACGCGCCCTGTAGTGGACGTGTTTGGGGCAGACGCGCCCTGTAGTGGACGTGTTTGGGGCTGACGCGCCCTGTAGTGGACGTGTTTGGGGCAGACGCGCCCTGTAGTGGACGTGTTTGGGGCAGACGCGCCCTGTAGTGGACGTGTTTGGGGCAGACGCGCCCTGTAGTGGACGTGGTTGGGGCAGACGCGCCCTGTAGTGGACGTGTTTGGGGCAGACGCGCCCTGTAGTGGACGTGTTTGGGGCTGACGCGCCCTGTAGTGGACGTGTTTGGGGCAGACGCGCCCTGTAGTGGACGTGTTTGGGGCAGACGCGCCCTGTAGTGGGCGTGTTTGGGGCAGACGCGCCCTGTAGTGGGCGTGTTTGGGGCAGACGCGCCCTGTAGTGGGAATGTTTGGGGCAGACGCGCCCTGTAGTGTGAATGTTTGGGGCAGACGCGCCCTGTAGTGGACGTGTTTGGGGCAGACGCGCGCTGTAGTGGGAATGTTTGGGGCAGACGCGCCCTGTAGTGGACGTGTTTGGGGCAGACGCGCCCTGTAGTGGACGTGTTTGGGGCAGACGCGCCCTGTAGTGGACGTGTTTGGGGCAGACGTGCCCTGTAGTGGGAGTGTTTGGGGCAGACGCGCCCTGTAGTGGGCGTGTTTGGGGCAGACGCGCCCTGTAGTGGACTTGTTTGGGGCAGACGCGCCCTGTAGTGGACGTGTTTGGGGCAGACGCGCCCTGTAGTGGGCGTGTTTGGGGCAGACGCGCCCTGTAGTGGACGTGTTTGGGGCAGACGCGCCCTGTAGTGGACGTGTTTGGGGCAGACGCGCCCTGTAGTGGACGTGTTTGGGGCAGACGCGCCCTGTAGTGGACGTGTTTGGGGCAGACGCGCCCTGTAGTGGACGTGTTTGGGGCAGACGCGCCCTGTAGTGGACGTGTTTGGGGCAGACGCGCCCTGTAGTGGACGTGTTTGGGGCAGATGCGCCCTGTAGTGGACGCGTTTGGGGCAGACGCGCCCTGTAGTGGACGCGTTTGGGGCAGACGCGCCCTGTAGTGGGAGTGTTTGGGGCTGACGCGCCCTGTAGTGGACGTGTTTGGGGCTGACGCGCCCTGTAGTGGAAGTGTTTGGGGCAGACGCGCCCTGTAGTGGACGTGTTTGGGGCAGACGCGCTCTGTAGTGGACGTGTTTGGGGCAGACGCGCCCTGTAGTGGACGTGTTTGGGGCAGACGCGCCCTGTAGTGGACGTGTTTGGGGCAGACGCGCCCTGTAGTGGGCGTGTTTGGGGCAGACGCGCCCTGTAGTGGACGTGTTTGGGGCAGACGCGCCCTGTAGTGGACGTGTTTGGGGCAGACGCGCCCTGTAGTGGACGTGTTTGGGGCAGACGCGCCCTGTAGTGGACGTGTTTGGGGCAGACGCGCCCTGTAGTGGGAGTGTTTGGGGCAGACGCGCCCTGTAGTGGGAATGTTTGGGGCAGACGCGCCCTGTAGTGTGAATGTTTGGGGCAGACGCGCCCTGTAGTGGACGTGTTTGGGGCAGACGCGCCCTGTAGTGGACGTGTTTGGGGCAGACGCGCCCTGTAGTGGACGTGTTTGGGGCAGACGCGCCCTGTAGTGGGCGTGTTTGGGGCAGACGCGCCCTGTAGTGGGCGTGTTTGGGGCAGACGCGCCCTGTAGTGGGTGTGTTTGGGGCAGACGCGCCCTGTAGTGTGAATGTTTGGGGCAGACGCGCCCTGTAGTGGACGTGTTTGGGGCTGACGCGCCCTGTAGTGGACGTGTTTGGGGCAGACGCGCCCTGTAGTGGACGTGTTTGGGGCAGACGCGCCCTGTAGTGGGCGTGTTTGGGGCAGACGCGCCCTGTAGTGGGCGTGTTTGGGGCAGACGCGCCCTGTAGTGTGAATGTTTGGTGCAGACGCGCCCTGTAGTGGACGTGTTTGGGGCTGACGCGCCCTGTAGTGTGCATGTTTGGGGCAGACGCGCCCTGTAGTGGACGTGTTTGGGGCAGACGCGCCCTGTAGTGGACGTGTTTGGGGCAGACGCGCCCTGTAGTGGACGTGTTTGGGGCAGACGCGCCCTGTAGTGGACGTGTTTGGGGCAGACGCGCCCTGTAGTGGACGTGTTTGGGGCAGACGCGCCCTGTAGTGGACGTGTTTGGGGCAGACGCGCCCTGTAGTGGACGTGTTTGGGGCTGACGTGCCCTGTAGTGGAAGTGTTTGGGGCAGACGCGCCCTGTAGTGGACGTGTTTGGGGCTGACGCGCCCTGTAGTGGAAGTGTTTGGGGCAGACGCGCCCTGTAGTGGGCGTGTTTGGGGCAGACGCGCCCTGTAGTGGACGTGTTTGGGGCAGACGCGCCCTGTAGTGGACGTGTTTGGGGCAGACGCGCCCTGTAGTGGACGTGTTTGGGGCAGACGCGCCCTGTAGTGGACGTGTTTGGGGCAGACGCGCCCTGTAGTGGACGTGTTTGGGGCAGACGCGCCCTGTAGTGGGCGTGTTTGGGGCAGACGCGCCCTGTAGTGGACGTGTTTGGGGCAGACGCGCCCTGTAGTGGACGTGTTTGGGGCAGACGCGCCCTGTAGTGGACGTGTTTGGGGCAGACGCGCCCTGTAGTGGACGTGTTTGGGGCAGACGCGCCCTGTAGTGGACGTGTTTGGGGCAGACGCGCCCTGTAGTGGACGTGTTTGGGGCAGACGCGCCCTGTAGTGGACGTGTTTGGGGCAGACGCGCCCTGTAGTGGACGTGTTTGGGGCAGACGCGCCCTGTAGTGGACGTGTTTGGGGCAGACGCGCCCTGTAGTGGACGTGTTTGGGGCTGACGTGCCCTGTAGTGGAAGTGTTTGGGGCAGACGCGCCCTGTAGTGGACGTGTTTGGGGCTGACGCGCCCTGTAGTGGAAGTGTTTGGGGCAGACGCGCCCTGTAGTGGGCGTGTTTGGGGCAGACGCGCCCTGTAGTGGACGTGTTTGGGGCAGACGCGCCCTGTAGTGGACGTGTTTGGGGCAGACGCGCCCTGTAGTGGACGTGTTTGGGGCAGACGCGCCCTGTAGTGGACGTGTTTGGGGCAGACGCGCCCTGTAGTGGGCGTGTTTGGGGCAGACGCGCCCTGTAGTGGGCGTGTTTGGGGCAGACGCGCCCTGTAGTGGACGTGTTTGGGGCAGACGCGCCCTGTAGTGGACGTGTTTGGGGCAGACGCGCCCTGTAGTGGACGTGTTTGGGGCAGACGCGCCCTGTAGTGGACGTGTTTGGGGCAGACGCGCCCTGTAGTGGACGTGTTTGGGGCAGACACGCCCTGTAGTGGACGTGTTTGGGGCAGACGCGCCCTGTAGTGGACGTGTTTGGGGCAGACGCGCCCTGTAGTGGACGTGTTTGGGGCAGACGCGCCCTGTAGTGGACGTGTTTGGGGCAGACGCGCCCTGTAGTGTGAATGTTTGGGGTACATACATACTTCTGGGAGCAGTTTACATCCAGGTGGGGGGGTCTCGCCTTTCTTGGGACCCTTATGTCCGCATACTCCTATAGACACAGGATATACAGTAATGGCTGTAAATGTTGAAGTATTTCTGACAGGTAAGTATTGCAGTAACACATGTTTATTGTTAATATATACCCTGTGTGTGTATTGTAACAAAACCAAAAAGGGGGGAAAAAGCAAATTGGACAAAATGTCACCAAACTCCAACAATGGGCCGGGCAGAATTATTGGCGCCTTCCTTTCAAAATTGTGGATAAATAAGATTGTTTCCAGCATGTGATGCTCCTTTAGACTCACCCGGGGCAAGTAACAGGTGGGCAATATAAAAATCACCCATGAAAGCAGATAAACAGGAGAGAAGTTCACTTAGGCACTTTTCACACGGGCGATATTTCCGCGCGGGTGCAATGCGTGAGGTGAACGCATTGCACCCGCACTGAATCCGGACCCATTCATTTCTATGGGGCTGTGCAGATGAGCGGTGATTTTCACGCATCACTTGTGCGTTGCGTCAAAATCACAGCATGCTCCTCTTTGTGCGTTTTCCACGCAACGCAGGCCCGATAGAAGTGAATGGGGCTGAGTGAAAATCGCAAGCAAGTGCGGATGCGGTGCAATTTTCACGCACGGTTGCTAGGAGACGATCGGGATGGAGACCCGATTGTTATTATTTTCTCTTATAACATGGTTATAAGGGAAAATAATAGCATTCTGAATACAGAATGCTTAGTACAATAGCGCTGGAGGGGTTAAAAAAAATACAAAATAATTTAACTCACCTTAATCCACTTGTTCGCACAGCCGGCATCTCTTCTGTCTTCTTCTTTGCTGTGCACAGGAAAAGGACCTGTGGTGACGTCACTATGCTCATCACATGGTCAGTCACATGATCCATCACCATGGTAAAAGATCATGTGATGAACCATGTGATGAGCGCAGTGACGTCATTAAAGGTCCTATTCCTCAAAGAAGAAGACAGAGGAGATGCCGGCTGCGCGAACAAATGGATTAAGGTGAGTTAAATTATTATTATAATTTTTTAACCCCTGTATTCAGAATGCTATTATTTTCCCTTATAACCATGTTATAAGGGAAAATAATACAATCTACACTACAACTAACCCAAACCCGAACTTCTGTGAAGAAGTCCGGGTTCGGGTTTGGGTACCAAAGATGCCGATCTTTCTCACGCGCGTGCAAAACGCATTACAATGTTTTGCACTCGTGCAGAAAAATCGCGCATTTTCCCGCGACGCACCCGCATCTTTTCCGGGCCAAAAACATGACGCCCGTGTGAAAGAGGCCTTAGTCTTTGCATTGTGTGTCTGTGTGCGCCTCAAGGTTCCAAGTCCATCTCCAGAGTGCGCAACATCATCAAGAAGTTACAAGCCGCGGCGCTGTAGCTAATCTCCCTGGGCGTGGATGGAAGAGAAAAATGGATGAAAGGTGTCAACGCAGGATAGTCCGGATGGTGGATGAGCAGCCCCAAACAAGTTCCAAAGATATTCAAGCTGTCCTGCAGGCTCAGGGAGCATCAGCGTCAGCGCCAACTATCCGTCGACATTTAAATGAAATGAAACGCTATGACAGGAGACCCAGGAGGACCCAGGAGACCCAGGAGGACCCAGGAGACCCAGGAGGACCCAGGAGACCCAGGAGGACCCACTGCTGACACAGAGACATGAAAAAGCAAGACGACATTTAGCAAAAATGAACTTGAGTAAGCCTAAATCCTTCTGGGAAAAAGTCTTGTGGACAGATGAGACCAAGATAGAGCTTTTTGGTAAAGCACATCCTTCTACTGTTTACCGAAAATGGAATGAGGCCTACAGTGAAATATGGCGGAGGTTCATTGATGTTTTGGGGTTGTTCTGCTGCCTCTGGCACTGGGTGCCTTGAATGTGTGCAAGGCGTCATGAAATCTGAGGATGGGTCGCACTGTAGAGCCCAGTGTGAGAAAGCTGGGTTTGCGTCCGAGATCTTGGGTCTTCCAGCAGGACAATGACCCCAAACATACGTCAAATGGATGGCAACAAAGCGCTGGAGAGTTCTGCAGTGTCCAGCAATGAGTCCAGATCTAAGTCCCATTGAACACTGTGGAGAGATCTGAAAATTGCTGTTAGGAAATAGCGCCCCTCCAATAAGAGAGACCTGGAGCCGTCTGCTAAGGAAGAGCGCTCCGAAACTCCGGGTGAGGGGGGGTCAGAAGGTTATTGATGGTTATAGGAAGAGACTGATTTCAGTTATTTTTTCCAAAGGGTGCGCAACCAAATATCAAGTTAAGTAATTGTCCGGAATATCGCGCAGCGTAACCGGGGCTTAAAGGGAACCTGTCATGTGGATATTTGATTATAATCTAACTAATTATATACAATCATTAACTACTAAAAAGTGCCTTAGATGTATTCACTTACTGGTGTGACAGACGGTTACCTCATAATATACACATAAAGATGCCGCATGCCGCATGCTAATGAGCTGATTTGAGTCCAGCGTGATGTCATTGAGTCCAGCGTATATTTAATTCAGAGGTATAGCCACTCCCCTGCCCACCTGCTGCTGATTCATATGGAAAATAACTGTCCATCAGCAGCAGGTGGGCGGGGGGATCCGGAGCTCATGAATATTCAGGACTCATCATTATCAGCTGGAGCTTTTCAATACAAGATGTTGGCAGATTGACTGGGTCAATTAAAGAAAGTGACCCAGCATTGTGCTAAGAGAATCAGTCACAAATTATTTTGTAATAAGATCCTGCAGCATAGCCCTGAAGAGTTATACTTACCTGCTCCATGCTCCGCTCCCTGCACTGCCTCCCTCTTCCGGTCCTCCGCCCCCTGCCCTCCGCTACCTCCATCTTCCGGTCCTCCCCCTGCCCTCCGCTACCTCCATCTTCTGGTCCTCCACCCTGCCCTCCGCTACCTCCATCTTCCGGTCCTCCGCCCTGCCCTCCGCTACCTACATCTTCCGGTCCTCCACCCTGCCCTCCGCTACCTCCATCTTCCGGTCCTCCGCCCTGCCCTCCGCTACCTCCATCTTCCGGTCCTCCGCCCTGCCCTCCGCTACTTCCATCTTCTGGTCCTCCACCCTGCCCTCCGCTACCTCCATCTTCCGGTCCTCCGCCCTGCCCTCCGCTACCTCCATCTTCCGGTCCTCCGCCCTGCCCTCCGCTACTTCCATCTTCCGGTCCTCCACCCTGCCCTCCGCTACCTTCATCTTCCGGTCCTCCGCCCTGCCCTCCGCTACCTCCATCTTCCGGTCCTCCGCCCTGCCCTCCGCTACCTCCATCTTCCGGTCCTCCGCCCTGCCCTCTGCTACCTCCATCTTCTGGTCCTCCACCCTGCCCTCCGCTACCTCCATCTTCCGGTCCTCCGCCCTGCCACTCCCTGCCTCCATCTTCCGGTCCTCCGCTCTGCCCCCCCACTGCCTCAATCTTCCTGTCCCTGCACTGTCCCCCCTGCCTCCATTTTCTGGTCCCTTAACTGCCCCCGCTACCCCCATCTCCTGGTTCCCGCATAGTCCCCCTTGCCTCCATCTTCCAGTCATCCGCTCTGCCCCCGCTGCCTCCATCTTCCGGTCCTCCGCCCTGCCCTCCGCTGCCTCCATCTTCCGGTCCTCCGCCCTGCCCTCCGCTACCTCCATCTTCCGGTCCTCCGCCCTGCTTCCCCCCCCCCTGCCTCCCTCTTCCATTCCTCCGCCCTGCCCTCCGCTACCTCCATCTTCTGGTCCTCCGCCCTGCCCTCCGCTACCTTTATCTTCCGGTCCTCTGCCCTGCCCTCCGCTACCTCCATCTTCTGGTCCTCCGCCCTGCCCTCCGCTACCTCCATCTTCTGGTCCTCCACCCTGCCATCCACTACCTCCATCTTCTGGTCCTCCGCCCTGCCCTCCGATACCTCCATCTTCCGGTCCTCCACCCTGCCATCCACTACCTCAATCTTCTGGTCCTCCGCCCTGCCGTCCGATACCTCCATCTTCCGGTCCTCCGCCCTGCCACTCCCTGCCTCCATCTTCCGGTCCTCCGCTCTGCCCCCCCCCCACTGCCTCAATCTTCCTGTCCCTGCACTGTCCCCCCTGCCTCCATCTTCTGGTCCCTTAACTGCCCCCGCTACCCCCATCTACTGGTTCCCGCATAGTCCCCCTTGCCTCTATCTTCCAGTCATCCGCTCTGCCCCCGCTGCCTCCATCTTCCAGTCCTCCGCCCTGCCCTCCGCTACCTCCATCTTCCGGTCCTCCACCCTGCCCTCCGCTACCTCCATCTTCCGGTCCTCCGCTCTGCCCCCCCACTGCCTCAATCTTCCTGTCCCTGCACTGTCCCCCCTGCCTCTATTTTCTGGTCCCTTAACTGCCCCCGCTACCCCCATCTCCTGGTTCCCGCATAGTCCCCCTTGCCTCCATCTTCCAGTCATCCGCTCTGCCCCCGCTGCCTCCATCTTCCGGTCCTCCGCCCTGCCCTCCGCTACCTCCATCTTCCGGTCCTCCGCCCTGCTTCCCCCCCCCCCCTGCCTCCCTCTTCCGGTCCTCCGCCCTGCTTCCCCCCCCCCTGCCTCCCTCTTCCGGTCCTCCGCCCTGCCCTCCGCTACCTCCATCTTCTGGTCCTCCGCCCTGCCCTCCGCTACCTTTATCTTCCGGTCCTCTGCCCTGCCCTCCGCTACCTCCATCTTCCTGGTCCTCCGCCCTGCCCTCCGCTACCTCCATCTTCCGGTCCTCCGCCCTGCCCTCCGCTACTTCCATCTTCTGGTCCTCCACCCTGCCATTCACTACCTCCATCTTCTGGTCCTCCGCCCTGCCCTCCGATACCTCTATCTTCCGGTCCTCCACCCTGCTTCCCCCCCCCTGCCTCCCTCTTCCGGTCCTCCGCCCTGCTTCCCTCCCCCCTGCCTCCCTCTTCCGGTCCTCCGCCCCCTGCCCTCCGCTACCTCCATCTTCTGGTCCTCCGCCCTGCCCTCCGCTACCTTTATCTTCCGGTCCTCTGCCCTGCCCTCCGCTACCTCCATCTTCCTGGTCCTCCGCCCTGCCCTCCGCTACCTCCATCTTCCGGTCCTCCGCCCTGCCCTCCGCTACTTCCATCTTCTGGTCCTCCACCCTGCCATTCACTACCTCCATCTTCTGGTCCTCCGCCCTGCCATCCACTACCTCAATCTTCTGGTCCTCCGCCCTGCCGTCCGATACCTCCATCTTCCGGTCCTCCGCCCTGCCACTCCCTGCCTCCATCTTCCGGTCCTCCGCTCTGCCCCCCCACTGCCTCAATCTTCCTGTCCCTGCACTGTCCCCCCTGCCTCCATCTTCTGGTCCCTTAACTGCCCCCGCTACCCCCATCTACTGGTTCCCGCATAGTCCCCCTTGCCTCTATCTTCCAGTCATCCGCTCTGCCCCCGCTGCCTCCATCTTCCAGTCATCCGCTCTGCCCCCGCTGCCTCCATCTTCCAGTCATCCGCTCTGCCCCAGCTGCCTCCATCTTCCAGTCCTCCGCCCTGCCCCCGCTGCCTCCATCTCCCGATCCCTGCGCTGTTTACACCTGGCTTCAGCGGTGATGTGGCCACAAGCAGCCAATAACTGGCTTCAGCGGTGATGTGGCCACAAGCAGCGTGTCACCACTGAAGCCAGTCATTGTGACCATAGCCATGCACTGCCAGGTGTAAACAGAACAGGGACAGCGGGGGCGGCACAGAGGACCTGAGCGGCGGGGAGCAGGTAAGTATGAATCTTCTATTTAAGGGGCAATGCCGCAGGAACTTGTTAAAAAATCATTTTTACCGGAAAAGTGGCGACATTTCCTTCCATTCTGCCCCTATCCATAAATTAGCGCTATCCTTCACTGCGGAGGACGGCGCTCCCTGGCAATTACCGCCTCCTGCCCCCCAGTGACAGGCGCCATGTAATAACCCGTAAGCACTTCACCTTACTAGCGGGGAGAGCGCTCATTGATTAACACTTTAATGACCAGACACTTTTTTTTATTTCTTGGACTACAAAAATAATTTTTGCAACATTTTTTTTACGTGACACATTGGGCCTTATAATATAGTTTTTAGTTCTATTTGGGGGAAACTGTACAAAACATTTTTTTTCATACTATAGCTCCTTATTCAATAAATATGCAAATTGACACCGAAATAAATTATTATAATTAGTTCCCTATTTTGTGTCGGCCGTTTTGTCATATAATGTGTATAGTTTCAGGTGAATGGGGCGATAATGGGGACGGGTTTGGTTGGTGTGCGTGTTTTTTTCTTTTACGTATTGTATTTTATTTTTTAACTTCATTTCTGCCACATAATATGTCCCCCAGGAGGTCATAAGAAGACCGTCGGGAGACGGCGAATACTCTTTTATTTGGCACTTTTTCCTTTTTTTTGTATTTTATTTTTTATAAATTTTCTATTATTTTTAAAAATTTCTGTTTGCCTCATATGTCTCCCAACAGGACTTTTTTTTCCTTTTATTTGTATTTTATTATACTGTATGTTTTATTGTTTAAGTTTTTGTTTTTAAGATTCAGCTCACTGTGTCACATGAAGTGCTGGACCCTTTACCGCCATATATCCTTCTCATGTGGATGGAGCGCTCCTACATCAGGGTCAGAGTCTATGCGGGCTCTATACTCTGGAGCAGTAATACCGCCAAGTGGCTGATGCATAGTAGAGCGCCACTGCTGAAGCCGGAAACCATCCGCGGGCGACAGACGTGAAACCGCCATAGCTCGTGAGCGCGTCTGGTATCAGGATTTATTGGGTATAAGTGAATATTCAGCATGATAACGAGAAGGTAAATGGTGCGCCTTATGATGTCCCTGGGATGACGGCACGTCTGCACAGATTATCTCAGGTTTCCGGATTCTCCTGCGGCTCGTCACCCAGGTGGCGCTCATTATCCCACATTAAATAATTAACCACATTCCCATCATCTGCTGTATTCCATTACAGGCAATGATTGGCAGATGGCGGTGTCCAGCGAGAGGCTTCGGGACAAGTGTCAGTCATCTTTAGACTCGCGGCTGCGGTGATGAGATGTGACGGCACAGTGAGGTTGTATCCGTAGAAGCCGTAGGGCGAGTGGAAGGAGCAGCCGAGGGCGTCTCGGGCGAGAGCTGCGGAGGGCAGAATGTTCCCAGATGTGGGAATCCCGCACAGCATGGGGCTGGTGGCGGCCGCTCCCACCACTACCGAATCTCTGAACGTTTCCAGTTTGTTGTGTCTGCAGAAGCCAAATGAAGACAAGAAGGGGACATCCACCATGACAGGAGAAAGTATGTGCCCCCCCGGAGCCCCGCGTTTGTCCAGCAGAGACCGCGGTCGGAGTATGCCACCAGGGCAGACCTTGTAGTAGAAGGGGGCGCTCACGGGGTGCAGATAGGTCTCTGAGCAATGAAGACTCCTGGCGGGCAGCTGAAACGTAGGAGGGGAGCAAGATGGAGACAGCAGAGGGGATGGAACGCCCCCACCGGATGTGAGCGGAGAAGAGCCAGAGCTTCTTCCTGTAAACAAGAGAACAATCACCACCATCAGGATTATCCAAACCATCATCATCATCAGTCAGACTCTGCATAGCAGGGCTTTAGGGTTTGGAGGAAATACAATCCCAGGAAATAAGTGCCCCCCAATACCCGTATTCATAACAATACTACCGTACTACCGATCCTTCACTGTGCTGACACATACACAGTCCAGTCCTACTATTCTCATCACTCACTGCTTCTGATGTCGGCAGCCGCACCTCAAGAAGGTAGCCCCCTGTGCTGAGCTGGCTCGGGGGGCATACAGCTGCAAGATAAAGTATGTGAACCCTTTGGAATTATATGAATTTCTGCACAAATTGGTCATAAAATGTGATCTGATCTTCATCTAAGTCACAACAATAGACAATCACAGTCGGCTTAAACTAATAACACACAAAGAGTTAAATGTTACCATGTTTTTATTGAACGCACCATGTAAACATTCACAGTGCAGGTGGAGAAAGTATGTGAACCCTTGGATTTAATAACTGGTTGAACCTCCTTTGGCAGCAATAACTTCCACCAAACGTTTCCTGTAGTTGCAGATCAGACGTGCACAACGGTCAGGAGTAATTCTTGACCATTCCTCTTTACAGAACTGTTTCAGTTCAGCAATATTCTTGGGATGTCTGGTGTGAATCGCTTTCTTGAGGTCATGCCACAGCATCTCAATCGGGTTGAGGTCAGGACTCTGGATGGACCACTCCAGAAGGCGGATTTTCTTCTGTTTAAGCCATTCTGTTGTTGATTTACTTCTATGCTTTGGGTCGTTGTCCTGTTGCAACACCCATCTTCTGTTGAGCTTCAGCTGGTGGACAGATGGCCTTAAGTTCTCCTGCAAAATTTCTTGATAAACTTGGGAATTCATTTTTCCTTTGATGATAGCAATCCGTCCAGGCCCTGACGCAGCAAAGCAGCCCCAAACCATGATGCCCCCACCACCATACTTCACAGTTGGGATGAGGTTTTGAGGTTGGTGTGCTGTGCCTCTTTTTCTCCACACATAGTGTTGTGTGTTTCTTCCAAACAACTCCACTTTGGCTTCATCTGTCTACAGAATATTTTGCCAGTACTGCTGTGGAACATCCAGGTGCTCTTGTGCAAACTGTAAACGTGCAGCAATGTTTTTTTTGCACAGCAGTGGCTTCCTCTGTGGTATCCTCCCATGAAATCCATTCTTGTTTAGTGTTTTACGTATCGTAGATTCGCTAACAGGGATGTTAGCATATGCCAGAGACTTCTGTAAGTCTTTAGCTGACACTCTAGGATTCTTCTTCACCTCATTGAGCAGTCTGCGCTGTGCTCTTGCAGTCATCTTTACAGGACGGCCACTCCTAGGGAGAGTAGCAGCAGTGCTGAACGTCCTCCATCTATAGACAATTTGTCTTACCGTGGACTGATGAACAGCAAGGCTTTTGGAGATACTTTTATAACCCTTTCCAGCTTTATGCAAGTCAAGAATTCTTAATCGTAGGTCTTCTGAGAGCTCTTTTGTGCGAGGCATCATTCACATCAGGCAATGCTTCTTGTGAAAAGCAAACCCAGAACTGGTGTGTGTTTTTTATAGGGCAGGGCAGCTGTAACCAACACCTCCAATCTCATCTCATTGATTGGACTCCAGTTGGCTGACTCCTCACTCCAATTAGCTCTTGGAGATGTCATTAGTCTAGGGGTTCACATACTTTCTCCACCTGCACTGTGAATGTTTACATGGTGTGTTCAATAAAAACATGGTAACATTTAACTCTTTGTGTGTTATTAGTTTAAGCCGACTGTGATTGTCTATTGTTGTGACTTAGATGAAGATCAGATCACATTTTATGACCAATTTGTGCAGAAATCCATATCATTCCAAAGGGTTCACATACTTTTTCTTGCAACTGTATAAGAGTTGTGATAGGCTGTCTGCACACATATCCCTCGGTGGGTATATTCAGCAGCTGTAGGACCACCTTGATGGTCATGTTCGCTCTATGGATCTCCCCCATGCCCCCTCCAGCAGCTGTGGGACCATTTCGATGGTCATGTTCGCTCTATGGATCCCCCCATGCCACCTCCAGCAGCTGTGGGACCACCTCGATGGTTGTGTTCGCTCTATGTATCCCTCCACACCCCCTCCAGCAGCTGTAGGACCACCTCAATGGTTATGTTTGCTCTAAGGATCCCTCCATGCCCCCTCCAGTAGTTGTGGGACCACCTCGATGGTTGTGTTCGCTCTATGAATCCCCCCACCAGCAGATCCCCCCACGCCCCCTCCAGTAGCTGTGGGACCACCTCGATGGTCATGTTCGCTCTATGGATCCCCCCACGCCCCCTCCAGCAGCTGTGGGACCACCTCGATGGTCGTGTTTGCTCTATGGATCTCCCCACGCCCCCTCCAGCAGCTGTGGGACCACCTTGATGGTCGTGTTCGCTCTATGGATCTCCCCACGCCCCCTCCAGCAGCTGTGGGACCACCTCGATGGTTGTGTTCGCTCTATGTATCCCTCCACACCCCCTCCAGCAGCTGTAGGACCACCTCAATGGTTATGTTTGCTCTAAGGATCCCTCCATGCCCCCTCCAGTAGTTGTGGGACCACCTCGATGGTTGTGTTCGCTCTATGAATCCCCCCACCAGCAGATCCCCCCACGCCCCCTCCAGTAGCTGTGGGACCACCTCGATGGTCATGTTCGCTCTATGGATCCCCCCACGCCCCCTCCAGCAGCTGTGGGACCACCTCGATGGTCGTGTTTGCTCTATGGATCTCCCCACGCCCCCTCCAGCAGCTGTGGGACCACCTTGATGGTCGTGTTCGCTCTATGGATCTCCCCACGCCCCCTCCAGCAGCTGTGGGACCACCTCGATGGTCGTGTTCGCTCTATGGATCCCCCCACACCCCCTCCAGCAGCTGTGGCATGCACTGCAGTCAGCGTGGCTCCAGATCCCTGTGACAACCTATCAGGACCTTATGGAGTCACCCCGGCCCCCTCAGGCTGCTGGAGATTCATTGCTGCTGCTCAGGATAATGGGACTCCACTGTGTTATACTACCAGGAACTGCCCAAATAATGCGGACATGTAATACCCATACATTACAATACCGTGTCCACATAATACTGCCATATAGTGTGCACACAATACTACCATGTAATACTAACAGAAATGGTACCATAAAGTGCTGAAATAATGCTACAGTGCAATGCTATTGTACAGCGGTCTCACAATACTAGCACAACACAATATAGGGCTAAAATAATTTAAAAAAATATATTTAATGCTGAGATAACACCACTGTACAGTGACCAAAATATTACTGCCATATAATGCGCAAAGAATACTTTGCCTAATACACTCCTGATCAAAAGTTTAGGGCCACCCCCCAAAACAGAAATCCAACTTCCAAACATGAGCTCAGTAATGAGTAGCTCCGCCGTTATTGTTTCGGCATGCTTGATGGAAGCGTTTCCATGAGGTGAGTGGGAACATTTTTCCAAGTGGTGAAGACGGCCGCATGAAGGCCATCTACTGTCTGGAACTGTCGTAAATTTTTGTAAACGTCCCTTGCCATCCATCCCCAAAGGTTCTCAATTGGATTTAGATCAGGGGAACAGGCAGGATGGGCCAAAAGAGTGATGTTATTCCCTGCATGAGGGGTTTTGGGCGCCGGGGGGGGGCAAGGAAGGGTTAAGTGGAGTGAGGTGGGCGGAGTTGGCACGGAGAGGGCAGAGGTTACAAGAGGGGGCGGGCGCAAGCGGACCGGCGCCATTTTGGGAGAAGAGGAGCAGGAGAACGGACATCTCGACATCTTCTCCAGCTCAAAAGACTTACCATGTCCGGTGTCGAGGAGGTCCTGGCGAGGCAGCGGCAGGGGCCCGTGGTCCGGGCTGGCTTGAAGACCAGGTAGCCGGCTTGTTGCAGGGGGAGGCGGCGGGTGCAGTTTGCCCGCCGTCATGTGAGAAACGGCCGAGGCGGGCTAGGCCGCCGGCGCGCCTGATAGAGGAGGACACCCCCAGAGTCCAGCGCCGTGTTAGTAGCCCCTCTCGGGACCCTCCGGGCCGCGGGGGACACTCTCAACCCCTCCCTAAGTCCTCACGGCTCGGGAGGAATCCACATGGTCGGCGGGTTTCAGTGAAGGGAGGGGGGCGGCCCCCTCCATCGCGTGCGGCTGCAGACGGCGGGGAAGAGGGAACAGGTACTGCGGGCTTCTCTCTGCGGTCTGGGGGGAGGCCCGCTCGGCGAAGCAGAGCAAGCGGTGCGAGGATTTGCGGGGCTGTGCACAGGGAGGCGGAGCGGAGCGGGTGCACAGGGAGGCGGAGCGGGTGCACAGGCCCCTTATGGATGATGGACGGCCGCTGGCTGGTCCTCTGGAAGATTTGAGCGTGCGGATGTCCGGGTCTGAATAGGACGCGTCCAGCCCTGAGGGTGCTGGGGCGCCGGGCTACAGTGGAGGATTGCCGGAGGGAGAGTCCAGGATGGTGCGATCTGAAGTGGAGCGGCGGGAATCCGGATCGACGGCTGCGGGGTTCCCAACGGGGGGGGTTTCAGTGCAAACTCAGGTAGGCGGTGAGGAGGATAGGCCGAGGGTCGACGATGCGGCGAGGGGTGAGATGTATGTGTGCTTTGAGGGCCCGTTGGGGGCGCATTTAAAGCAGGAAGTGAGGGAGTGGATTTGGAAGGGGGAGTACGTGGATATTTTTTCACTTCTCCCGTTGGAGCGCTTTAATTTGGATGTCGTTAGGAAAGATTTGGGAAAGAAGGAGGAGGAGGAGAAGAAGCGGTATAGGCTGATCCCCCGTACTTTTATTAATTGGCTTCAGGCGTTTGCTATTTTGGCGAGTGTGATTGGGGAGAAGGCGCCGGATAGTTGTTCGCCTCTGTTTTGTTACATGGATGCGATAGGGGAAGCTTATCGGGTTTATGGTGGATTCGGGTGGTTGCGGTATGACGAACAGTTTCGTCAGAGGAAGGCGGTCCGCTCCAGTATGCGGTGGGACCATAAAGACATAGGGCTGTGGATGAGGGTGATGGGGGCTGGGAGACAGGGGCAGCCTTTTCGTGCAGAGCAGAGGGGGAGGGGGGGCGGGCAGTCGGGTTTTGCCGCAGCCTCGGCCAAGGGCTTGTGCTTTTTATTCAATGAGGGGAGTTGTAAGTTCGGTCAAAAATGTAAGTTTAAGCATTAATGCTCGGGGTGTGGGGGAAGTCACGGGGCCAGTCGTTGCTTCCGGGGGCCTAGGCCGAGGGGGGGAGAGGCGGTTGGAAAAGGGGCGGACTCCAGTCCGGGTGGACGCGATGGGACCGTATTTAAGTAGGTACCCGGATAGGGTGGGGGCAGAGTTTTTGCGGAAGGGGTTTGTGATTCCGTCTTGTCGTGAGGATGTTGGGGGTGGAAGGTGTAAAAATTTGAGGTCGGCTTTGATGCACCCGGAGGTGGTGTCTCAGGAGCTAGCTAAGGAGGTGAGTTTAGGGAGAATGTACGGGCCGTTTGAGGAGTTACCTTTGGGGGACTTGGTGGTTTCTCCACTGGGGGTGGTTCCAAAGAAGGAGCCGAATGCTTTCCGGCTGATTCACCATTTGTCTTTCCCGAAGGGGTCATCGGTGAATGATGGGATTGATCCGGAGTTGTGTTCGGTTGTTTACACCTCTTTTGATACGCGGTTAGTTGGGTTAGGAAGTTGGGGCCGGGTGCGCTGTTGGCGAAGGCGGACATTGAGGCCGCGTTTCGCCTCTTGCCGGTTCATCCAGATAGTTTGCGTTTGTTGGGTTGTTTTTGGGAGGGGGGTATTTTGTTGACGGGTGTTTGCCAATGGGGTGTTCGATCTCTTGCGCATATTTTGAGAAGTTTAGCTCCTTCTTAGAATGGGTAGTGAAGGATGTGGCGGGGTGTCAGTCGCTCATTCATTATTTGGACGACTTCCTGTGTTTGGGTCCGGCGGATTCCAGGGTGTGTGGGTTGTTGTTGGCTTCGTTGCAGGCGGTGTTTAGAGAGTTTGGGGTGCCGTTGTTGGCGGAGAAGACGGTCGGCCCCACTACGGAGTTATGTTTTTTAGGTATAGTGCTGGATACGGTTCGGATGGAGTGTAGGATACCTGAGGACAAATTGGTTGATTTGAGGGCCGCAGTGCGGTCGGCGAGGGGAGGGCCAAGATTTGTTTGAAGGAATTGCAATCCTTGTTAGGGAAGTTGAATTTTGCTTGTAGGATCATTCCGATGGGCAGGATATTTTGTAGGAGATTGGCGGCAGCGACTGCAGGTGTGGTGTCGGGTCACCATTTTATTCGGCTGGGGAGGGAATTGAGGAGGGATTTGGAGGTTTGGGATGTTTTTTTGGGGCAGTTTAACGGCAGGGCGTTGGTCTCGGGTGAGGTGGTGGAGAGTTGTGACTTGTTTTGGGGGGGGGGGGGTTTTGGGGTGTATTGCGAAGGACAGTGGTGTGCGGATAAATGGCCGGTGAGTTGGTTTGAGAGGGGTTGGGTGAGGAACGTGGCGTTGCTCGAATTGTTCCCGATAGTGCTGGCGGTGGTGCTGTGGGGGGATAAGTTCAAGGACAAGAAAGTGAGGTGGCATTGCGATAACTTGGGTGCTGTGCAGGCGGTTAACAGTCTTACGGCATCTTCACCTCCTGTGGTTAGGTTGTTGCAGCACTTGGTGCTGATGTGTTTGCCTCTGAACACGTGGGTTGTGGCGGTGCATGTGCCGGGTGTTGATAACGGGGTGGCTGACTCTCTTTATCGTTTGCATTCGGAGCGTTTTCGTCAGCTGGCGCCGGAGGCAGAGAAGGAGGGGTTGGAGTGCCCGGTTTGGCTCTGGGATCTCTTGGAGGTACTATAGCGGGTTTGTTTAGGAGGTCATTGAGTGAGGGTACCTGGTCGGACTATGGTAAGGCGTGGCGTTCTTGGGAGCAGTGGTGTGCGAGTTTGGGGGTTGGAGTTGATGGGGGGGAGGTCCCGTTGGTATTGTTTTTGGGGCACATTGTGGAGGAGGGTTGGTCGGTGGCAAGGGTTAACCGGTGTTTTGCGGGATTGGTTTTTGGTTTCAGATTGAGGGGCCTTCCGGATGTTACCAAATCTTTTTTGGTAAAACAGGCGCTGAAGGGTTTTCGACGAGGGGGTCGGTTGGCGGACGGTCGGAGGCCGGTTTCCTTTGAGTTGCTGTTGAGAGTGGGGGTTTGTGTGGAGTCGGTTTGTAGCTCGGTGAGTGAGGCCAGTTTGTTTAGGCTTGCATTCGCGTTGGCCTTTTTCGGGGCTTTCCGGCTGGGGGAACTGGTGAGTAAGAGTACGGTTTGTGGGGGTGGTTTGGGGAGCGAGGACGTGGATCTGTATGAGGATAGGGTGGTGGTACGGATTAAGGTATCCAAGACGGACAGGGAGGGAAGGGGTCGTAATGGGTCTCTGTATGCGGTAGCAGGGTGCTTGGTTTGTCCAGTTAGTTGTTTAAGGGAGTATAGGGCGGGGGGAGGTTGGGGGGGGGGGAGGGTCCGTTGTTGAGACATGAGGATGGTTCGTTTTTGTCTAGATTCCAGTTTGTGGCTGTATTCAAGAAGTGTATGACGGAACTGGGAATGGACTCTAGGGGCTTTACGGGTCATCCCTTTCGTATTGGGGCGGCGATGGAGGCGGCGAGATTGGGGTTGGGTGACGAGGTGATTAAGAAGATTGGGCGTTGGGAGTCGGCACGTTTTAAGTCATATGTGCGTTTGGGGGGTTTGTGAGTTGGTGTTGGAGGGTGCCGTGTTTTGTCTGTGTTTTTTATTCTCGTTTTCTTGTTGCAGGTGGTGAGGCGGCGTTAGTCTGGATCCTGGGACATTCGTTAGTTTTTTGGGGTGCCTTGCGGGCGGATGTAAGGCCCAACGGACGGCAGTTGGGGATAAGCAGGGATGAGGCGGTGGTGAGATGGATTGGATGCAGGGGGATGTTGTGGGGGAGTGTGATGGGGGAGGTTCATAGACATGCGAGGTTGGATAGGGCCCCGGATATTCTGGTGCTGCATGTGGGTGGTAACGACTTGCGGGTGAGGTCTTGTCGGGATTTGATCAAGGATATCAAGTTTGACTTGTTGCGGTTGTGGTCATTGTTCCCCGGGATGATCACTGTTTGGTCGGACACGGTGTACAGGCAGTCGTGGCGAGAGGCCAGGTCGTTTAAGAGGGTGAATAAGACACGGGTGAAGGTGAACAGGGCGGTGGGTAAGTTTGCGGCCAGGAATGGGGCGGTGGTGGTTCGGCATGTGGAGTTGGAGGCGGGTACAGGAGGATTTTGGAGGGCTGATGGTGTTCATTTGAACGCGGTAGGAATTGAATTGTGGTCCTTGGGCCTGCAGGGTGGCATCGGGAGGGCACTTGGCATGTGGAGGAACGCGCGGGCTTGAGGGAGGAGTCAAGCCGCGCGTCGTTGGCGGGGGAAGGTCATAGAAGCTGGTGGTCTTGGATGGTGTGGAAAATGGGAGGGCCCCCAGGAGGGGGGCTGGACTCTCATAGTTGGGGCATTTTTAGTTCGTTCAGAGAGGCGTCCATCAGTTGGTGTCTCCGAGCTGGAGTTTTGTGGCTGGAGGCAAGATGGAAGTGCCGGGTTGGCGTGTTTTTATACATATATGTTGGGGTTTCTATGACCTCCCTCGTCAGGGGGTATGGCAAAGTTATTGTTATATTTATATATATATTTATATATGTTATGTATTTATTTATTTATTAATAAACGGCTGCTGTGGCCGATTTAATCCAACTCAGACTGTGTGTATTCATTTAAGGGGCGTGAGATGGTTGGGGGGTAAGGGGAGTTTATTATGTGGGGACAGTAGGCCCCGGCGAATACCCAATAACCCATTCATGCGGGCCTTGTGTACTGTAGCGTTGTCCTGTTACCACACAGACGAGGGCCCTCAGTCATGAGGAATGCTCTCTGCAACATCTGGACATAGCCAGCGGCCGTTTGACGCCCTGCACTTCCTGAAGCTCCATTGTTCCACTGAAGGAAAAAGCCCCCCAGACCATTATGGCGCCCCCTCCACTGTGGCGCGTAGAAAACATCTCAGGTGGCATCTGCTTGTCCTGCCAGTAACGGTGGAAACCATCAGGACCATCAAGGTTACATTGTTTCTCAGAGAATAAAACTTTCTTCCACCTTTGAATGTCCCATGTTTGGTGCTCTCTTGCAAAGTCCAAACGAGCAGTTCTGTGGCGTTCAAGGAGACGAGGTCTTTAGAGACGTTTTTTGTTTTTGAAGCCCTTCAGTCTCAGATGCCGTCTGATGGTTATGGGGCTGCAGTCAGCACCAGTAAGGGCCTTAATTTGGGTCGAGGATCGTCCAGGGTCTTGACGGACAGCCAATTGGATCCTCCGGCTCAGTGCTGAGGACATTTTTTTGGGTCTTCCACTTGACTTTTTTGTTCCATAACCCTCAGGATCATTTAAGAAATTCCAAATGCCTGTCTTCCTGCGTCCCACCTCGGCAGCGATGGCGGCTGTGAGAGACCCTGCTTATGCAGCTCAACAACCCGACCACCTTCAAAAAAGGAGAGTGTTTTTGCCTTTGCCATCACAACGTGTGACTACCTGACAGAAGATGACAATGAATCCACATCTTTGCACAGATTTGGCCTTTTAAAGGCATGTGGTCCTAAACTTTTGATCAGCTGAAAAACAGCCTGTTTCAGTTTAATCGTTATTTTCATTAAATTGAATGTTTTGTCTTCCTCCCATCTCTTCTTGTTGAAGCTCCACTTGGAACCTTGTTAAGATCCAGCCATGATACATAGGATTGTTTGCCATTTTTCAAGTGGTCTTAAACTTTTGATCAGGACTGTAGTATTACGGAGTATTTCCAATATAATACTACCATACAGTGACCATGAAGTTCTATGATGCAGCCGTACTATGATATAGTGCCGAAATAATACTGTGTAATAAGACTGTATAGTCTTACAATACTACCATATACTACCATATAGTACCCAGATAACACTGCTATATAATGCTCAAACATACTACCATATACTGTGCAAACAATACTACTACCATACAGTTCCTACACAATACTGACATATACTATACTTACATATAGTACCCATATACTGCCACAATCTAGTGCCCAAACAACACTGACATTTCCTGTCAAAATGATATATTCATAAAAGCATTCTCCCACATACACGCCGCTCTACACCGCTCTACGCCGCTCTACGCCGCTCTACACCGCTCTACACCGCTCTACACCGCTCTACACCCCTCTACACCGCTCTACGCCGCTCTACGCCGCTCTACGCCCCTCTACACCGCTCTACACCCCTCTACACCGCTCTACGCCGCTCTACGCCGCTCTACGCCGCTCTACGCCGCTCTACACCGCCCTACACCGCTCTACACCGATCTACGCCGCTCTACGCCGCTCTACGCCGCTCTACACCGATCTACACCGCTCTACACCGCTACTCATACACACAGGGGTCATTTACTATTTTACTTTGTGCAGGTTTACAACCTCGAAGGAGTATAAGTGTGCTCTGCACTGAGGGTTTGTTACAATGTTCTAGACAATGCACTGGAACTGAACACATCAGCATTGATAACTCTGCTGGTTTGTTACAATGTATCAGTTTGGAGTTCAGAGCATTATCTACACTGATACTGTAACAACTCTTCAGCTATTTACAGGGTTACTGCCTCTGAATGGAAACCACAGTGTTCTTATTCACTGACAGCAAGCAGAGATAGTAAAAATGTTGAAGACTTGAAACACCAGCTGTCCGAGACCCCCTCCCTGATACTGTGCAGGAGTCCAGGAAAGCTGGGTGACAAAGGCTGTAGAGAAATAGTGAATCCGCTCATTCCCTGCACAGACGCCTGACAGGTCCCTGAGCAGCGGATCTAATGCTGAATCCCTGACACCCCAAAATGTCTCCCCCAACCACAGCAAGTGATCAGAGTCACCGCAAAACCGCTTACCAGGAGTACCTGCCCCAAAAGCCTTAAAGTCTAAGGAGAGAGAAGATCTCCACGGGTAGTGCTCCAGGAGACCGTCCATCACAACCCTGCAAGACAGAAGTCACATCATCAACGAGACCCAGGACAACTCCTGCACTTACACATAAGGGGCAGTAATATAGTAGTTATATTCTTGTACATAGGAGCAGTATTATAGTAGTTATATTCTTGTACATAGGAGCAGTATTATAGTAGTTATATTCTTGTACATAGGAGGCAGTATTGTAGTAGTTATATTCTTGTACATAGGAGCAGTATTATAGTAGTTATATTCTTGTACATAGGAGCAGTATTATAGTAGTTATATTCTTGTATATAGGAGCAGTAATATAGTAGTTATATTCTTGTACATAGGAGGCAGTATTATAGTAGTTATATTCTTGTATATAGGAGCAGTATTATAGTAGTTATATTCTTGTACATAGGAGGCAGTATTATAGTAGTTATATTCTTGTACATAGGAGCAGTATTATAGTAGTTATATTCTTGTACATAGGAGCAGTATTATAGTAGTTATATTCTTGTACATACGAGGCAGTATTATAGTAGTTATATCCTTGTACATAGGAGCAGTATTATAGTAGTTATATTCCTGTACATAGGAGGCAGTATTATAGTAGTTATATTCTTGTACATAAGAGCAGTATTATAGTAGTTATATTACTGTACATATGAGGCAGTATTATAGTAGTTATATTCTTGTACATAGGAGCAGTATTATAGTAGTTATATTCTTGTATATAGGAGCAGTAATATAGTAGTTATATTCTTGTATATAGGGGCAGTATTATAGTAGTTATATTCTTGTACATAGGAGCAGTATTATAGTAGTTATATTCTTGTACATAGGAGGCAGTATTATAATAGTAATAATCTTGTACATAGGGGCAGTATTATAGTAGTTATATTCTTGTACATAGGAGCAGTATTATAGTAGTTATATTCTTGTATATAGGAGCAGTATTATAGTAGTTATATTCTTGTACATAGGAGCAGTATTATAGTAGTTATATTCTTGTACATAGGAGGCAGTATTGTAGTAGTTATATTCTTGTATATAGGAGCAGTAATATAGTAGTTATATTCTTGTACATAGGAGCAGTATTATAGTAGTTATATTCTTGTACATAGGAGGCAGTATTATAGTAGTTATATTCTTGTACATAGGAGCAGTATTATAGTAGTTATATTCTTGTACATAGGAGCAGTATTATAGTAGTTATATTCTTGTACATACGAGGCAGTATTATAGTAGTTATATCCTTGTACATAGGAGCAGTATTATAGTAGTTATATTCCTGTACATAGGAGGCAGTATTATAGTAGTTATATTCTTGTACATAAGAGCAGTATTATAGTAGTTATATTACTGTACATATGAGGCAGTATTATAGTAGTTATATTCTTGTACATAGGAGGCAGTATTATAGTAGTTATATTCTTGTACATAGGAGGCAGTATTATAGTAGTTATATTCTTGTACATAGGAGCAGTATTATAGTAGTTATATTCTTGTACATAGGAGGCAGTATTATAGTAGTTATATTCTTGTACATAGGAGCAGTATTATAGTAGTTATATTCCTGTACATAGGAGGCATTAATATAGTAGTTATATTCTTGTACATAGGAGCAGTATTATAGTAGTTAAATTCTTGTACATAGGAGCAGTATTATAGTAGTTATATTCTTGTACATAGGAGGAGTATTATAGTAGTTATATTCTTGTACATAGGAGGCAGTATTATAGTAGTTATATTCTTGTACATAGGAGCAGTATTATAGTAGTTATATTCTTGTACATAGGAGGCAGTATTATAGTAGTTATATTCTTGTACATAGGAGGCAGTATTATAGTAGTTATATTCTTGTACATAGGAGCAGTATTATAGTAGTTATATTCCTGTACATAGGAGGCAGTAATATAGTAGTTATATTCTTGTACATAGGAGCAGTATTATAGTAGTTATATTCTTGTACATAGGAGCAGTATTATAGTAGTTATATTGTTGTACATAGGAGGCAGTAATATAGTAGTTATATTCTTGTACATAGGAGCAGTATTATAGTAGTTATATTCTTGTACATAGGAGGCAGTATTATAGAAGTTATATTCTTGTACATAGGAGGCAGTATTATAGTAGTTATATTCTTGTACATAGGAGGCAGTATTATAGTAGTTATATTCTTGTACATAGGAGGCAGTATTATAGTAGTTATATTCCTGTACATAGGAGCAGTATTATAGTAGTTATATTCTTGTACATAGGAGCAGTATTATAGTAGTTATATTCTTGTACATAGGAGCAGTATTATAGTAGTTATATTCCTGTACATAGGAGGCAGTAATATAGTAGTTATATTCTTGTACATAGGAGCAGTATTATAGTAGTTATATTCTTGTACATAGGAGGCAGTATTACAGTAGTTATATTCTTGTACATAGGAGAAGTATTATAGTAGTTATATTCTTGTACATAGGAGCAGTATTATAGTAGTTATATTCTTGTATATAGGAGGCAGTATTATAGTAGTTATATTCTTGTACATAGGAGCAGTATTATAGTAGTTATATTCCTGTACATAGAAGCAGTATTATAGTAGTTATATTCTTGTACATATGAGCAGTATTATAGTAGTTATATTCTTGTACATAGGAGCAGTATTATAGTAGTTATATTCTTGTACATAGGAGCAGTATTATAGTAGTTATATTCTTGTACATAGGAGCAGTATTATAGTAGTTATATTCTTGTACATAGGAGCAGTAATATAGTAGTTATATTCTTGTACATAGGAGCAGTATTATAGTAGTTATATTCTTGTACATAGGAGCAGTATTATAGTAGTTATATTCTTGTACATAGGAGCAGTAATATAGTAGTTATATTCTTGTACATAGGAGCAGTATTATAGTAGTTATATTCTTGTACATAGGAGCAGTATTATAGTAGTTATATTCTTGTACATAGGAGCAGTATTATAGTAGTTATATTCTTGTATATGGGAGGCAGTATTATAGTAGTTATATTCTTGTACATATGAGCAGTATTATAGTAGTTATATTCTTGTACATAGGAGGCAGTATTATAGTAGTTATATTCTTGTACATACGAGCAGTATTATATCAGTTATACACCTACATATAGGGGTCGGTATTACTCTAGTTATTACCTGTTCCTTCCTGGGTCTCTGAAGCCTTTAGCAAATGGATTTCTGTCAATCTTCAACTTGGTTATCTATGGAGAAAATAAAACACTTCAGATCCTGGTAATGTAATATTGTGGATGGTCCTTGATTTCTTCTGGGTGTATTATGGTGCAGGGTTCTCTGGCATTTGTAGTAAACTCCCATTCTGCACCCTCTGCCCACTCCCAGTATGACAGTACAGTGTGCCCCCACCTGCTGGTTCTGGTATGCCGTCACTGTGGTGAACTCTGTTTCCTTGAATGAAAATGTCTTCACCCCTTCTTCCGGCAGAGACTGGATCTGGTCAAAGCTGGAGTCTTGGAGGATGACGTGGACCCGGGGCTTATACTTATGCATCGACTGCAGAATGATCTATAGACATGGGACAATAATTTCACTGTTCAGTATCTCAGCAGAAACCGCTCACAGCCCAAAACATGGGAATGACCCAGAAAATGCGTCTAATGCTCCTGAATGATCACAGGACCTCAGTGCAAGAACTCAGAGCAATTAAAGGGGAACCCAGTCCCCCGTCAATCCTCCCCCATTGTATGTATAGACTGTGTAATACACTGGTAAAAGGGTAACAATGTTTAGAACTTCTGACTTCCAGGCTCCATATCTCACCATCCACTACAGCTTCAGATGTAAGACTCCCATCATCTTATAGACAATCATCTCATACATACATTGGACTTTTGTCTCGATGTTGAGATTTATCCTCACGAGGAATTATTTTATATTTCAGAATGATTACTTTATTCAGATGCGGGGGACCGCCATGGGGTCCAATGTGCCGCCCACTTATGCTAATATATACATATCCCATCTTAGTCTATGTGAGCCACCACTTCAGCCGAGTTCTGGGGTGGTGGCGTTACATAGACAACGTTTTCTTGGTGTGGGTGGGCGCCGCAGAGGACCTCATGGCGTTCCACTCCTACTTAAACTCCATTGACCCTTGTGTCAAATTTACTTTGACCTATTCAGAAGATAAGATCCAGTTCCTTGATACAGAGATTAATATTCCCGATCACTCTCTAAACACTGATCTATATGTGAAATCGACTGACAAGAACACTTTATTAAGGTATGAGGGTCACCATCCACGCCCTATGATAAAATCCCTTCCATTCAGTCAACTACTGTGGATGAAAGGGATAGTCCAGGATGAATCCCTTTTGGATACTAGATTATCAGAAATGAGCAGCAAATTTCGCTCCAGGGGTTACCCCAAAAAATTGATATTGAAATTTGTATCCAAAATTAAAGCTGTAGATAAGAGTGAGGTTAAAAAAGATCCAACTAAAGTCAGAGATCCTCTCCCACGAATTCCGTTTGTGTAGAAAGTCCACAAATTATATCTATTTTGAGAAAACACTGGAAGATATTAACCAGTAATTTTGAGAACATAGAGGAATTTAAGACCCCTCCTCTCTGTTCCTATCAGATAAACGGTAATTTGGAGGATAGACTGGTTAAATCGGATGTTGGGTTCTTCACCGGCACCATGTGAGACTGCTCAACGTTTTTTTATTAGTTTTTATTGAACACATCATGTACACCAGATTTTTTTTTTATATCATAATCACGTCCCTTCACCAATCATGGATACAATATGGATTGTATGTGGATATCTTTATTATAGACACTTTTACAAATCACGGAATGAAGATGATGAATTATTTCATGGATAAGATGAAATTGTACACTTTTATATTGGAAAATTTTTTGTATAATCATGGAATCACAATTTGTTATTGGGTTTGCTATATATGTATTGCACTTTGCACCTGTCACTACAGCTTGACAAAGGCTCCATTGAGTAGAGCTGAAACGTTGCTGCTGGATGGGTTACTAAACCATCCACTTTCTTTCACTGAACTGTTGGAGTGCTGCCTTCTTATACTTAATATACATTGGACTTGTTCTATTCAGCATATGATTAGTTCTGCAGATTCTTCTCATGTGACTGCATTGTTCCTGTTCTGCTCCTGGTGGTGGAACAATCTTCTTCTTCTTGTAGACTACAAATTACAACCTGTCCTCACATTCCCTGATAGATCTGTGCGTTATTAGGTTGATTCCCAAGTGAAAGGTCACTGGTTCAGATCCAGGAGCCGCCATAAAAGAGTAGCAGCATCATCCAGCTCATCGATAGCGGTATTTCGGCCAAGAAAATCTCCAAACTGCATCATGTGAGGCCATGACAGCTAGAAGAATACGACATGAAGTCCGTCCATCTATTCCAAAGTCAAGAGGTGGACGTCCCGGCAAAATATCGAAGTCAACAAGTCGGAAGAATCAAGGAAAAGGGGCTAACGGATCGAGATCTTGAAGGAACTGTCAAGTTGGGTGGAGGAAGCCTGAAGATATGGGGATGTTTCACAGCTAAAGGCGTTGGATACTTGACCAGGATCGATGGTGGTCTCAATGCTGAGCTGTATGTGAGTATGCTACAAGACGAGTTACTTCATACACTCGAGTACTATGGGTATGAAAAGAACAACATAGTGTTCCAGCAGGACAACGACCCGAAGCATAAGGTGAGATTGGAGAAGATATGCCTCAATGACAATGAAGTAGAGGTGCTGGATCGGCCCCCACAGTCCCCGGACCTCAACCCAATCCAACACTTGTGGGTAGAGATGAAGAAAAAGCTGTATTCGTACCAGTCGACCAGTATGCTCCAACATTGGGAATGAGTAGAAGAGACCTGGGAACAGATTTCGGGCGAGACATGCTGGAATCTAATCGAGAGCATGCCCAGAAGGGTTCAGACAGTGCTGAAAATACTAAAAATAAAAATTTAGAATTTTAGGAGCAAAACAGTAACAACGCAGATACACGAGAAGAATCTGCAGAACTAATCATACGCTATATAGTTGCAAGTCCAATGTATGTATCAGATAGCCAAGAGGATTGTCTATAGGATGATGGGAGTCTCACGTCCGAAGCTGTAGTGGATGGTGAGATATGGAGCCTGAAAGTCAAAAGTTCAGAACACTGTTACCCTTTTGCCCGTCAGTGTATCTGCTGCAGTAATTTCTGGGTCACATCTAAAATTTTACCGATCCTCAGGCTGCATCTGTCATGCCCCACTCTGACTATGTGCGGAGGTCGGCCAGGATTGCAGCACGAGTTCAGTGGTTGTTTTGGAGCCGTGCTGGATCTGCCTCTCATCAGGTGCACTGGGCGGAGTCATTAGTTTAAATAGCACTCCAGCCCAGTGCTCTGAGCGGATTATACTAATCATTGTGGTCTTGGAAGCTAGAAAGGAAGGTTTTCCAGCTCAGAGAGATAAGTGTGATTTCTGGTTTAGTTGTTTTGTGTCATCTCTTCCATCCAGGTTCTGTGCGAGCAGGCTGCTCCTATTTCCACTCTTCACCATCTCAGGGAAGTTAGGGTTTTGTCAGCCCAGGCACGGGGACATCTCATACCTACCTTAAAGGTCTGCAGGTGGGCTGAGCAGTGCAGGGAAAGAGGTCAGGGATTAGCTAGGAGGTGACCCTTCCCCTGTCTCTCGCCCAGAGCCTGGTTGGTGGGTTTTCTGTGATTCTGAGTGCACGCCCGCCGTGACATTATAATCCGCCATACTGTGACTGCTATCACTCAGAGGTTTTGTAATGGCGTCAATTGATGCACTGGTTGACCGCATGCAGGGTTTATCCCTAGAGGTTGCTGATCTGCGTAGTTCGGTCACACAGTGTCAGAGGGTTCTGGCATCAGGTACCGGTCAAATTGGTGGGGAGCCTAAAGTCGCTCTTCCCGAGAAATTTACAGGGGGTACGGATGATTTTTTCCGCTTTAAAGAGTCATGTAAATTGTATTTTCGACTGCGTCCATTTTCGTCAGGTAATGAAAATCAGAGGGTTGGTATCATCATGTCTTTGCTTAAAGGGGACGCGCAATCCTGGGCTTTTTCTCTGCCGCCCGGTTCTCTGGCTCTCCGGTCGGTGGAGGAATTTTTCAAAGCCCTGGGATTGATTTACAATGACCCAGATCGGGTCTCGATGGCAGAATCGAGATTGCATAACTTACTACAGGGTAAACATACTGCAGAGGGTTACTGCACAGAGTTTAGGAGATGGGCTACTGAGTCGGGGTGGAACGACCCCGCGTTACGTAGTCAGTTTTGTCAGGGGTTATCTGAAAGGTTGAAAGATGCCCTGGCTTCTCATGAGTACCCGGATACTCTGGAGAATGCTATGTCTTTGGCTATACGGTTGGATAGACGTATCAGAGAGAGGTGTAAGGGTCCCTCTGTGCAGGGGATCCCTCCTGCGTGTGGTTTTGTCTCATCTGCTGCCCAGGGTGAGTTACTCTGGGGTAGGGGAGGAACCCATGCAGTTAGGTCAGATATCTTGCCATTCTGATTGTAGAGACTTTAGGAAAGTGCACAATCTATGTTACTATTGTGGAAAGAGGGGTCATTTTATTTTTTCTTGTCCTTATGTTAAGCCACAGGTGGAAGAGAAAAAGAAAAAAAAAACTCCCTCACACTTGGTAGTATGAATGGTGTGGGGGAGCAGGCAGGTATGCAAGCTTCCTGCAGTTCCCGTTTTCTCCTTTCATGGTGGCGCTAGAGTCAAAAAATGTGTTTGTTGATGTATTCCTTGATTGTGGTGCTGGGGTAAACCTAATTGACTTTCTTTTCCTTTAAAACCTAGGACTAAGTACTTGCACGTTAGAGAACAAGATTCGTGTTTTTGCAATTGATTCTTCCCCTCTTTCTCAAAGGAGTCTCACTCACATTGTTCATGGTATTCAGTTAAGGGTGGGTGATTCACATGCTGAAATTATTTCTTGTTTTGTCCTGAGGGATTTGCCAGCTCCTATAGTTTTGGGGTTGCCATGGTTGACTAGACATAACCCAATTATAGACTGGCAAGCGAGACAAATCATTGGTTGGAGCGAGTTTTGTTCGGACAATTGTCTTGGCACATCTATCTCTGGTGTGTCCACTACGGCTTTACCTCAGTATCTCACGGATTTTGCGGATGTCTTTTCGGAGGGTGGGGCTCAGGAATTGCCCCCTCATCGAGATTATGATTGTCCAGTTAATCTCATTCCTGGCGCCAAGTTGCCAAAGTCTCGGCTTTACAACCTGTCTCAACCCGAGAGAGAGGTCATGCGAAAGTATGTCGCCGAGAGTTTGGCAAAGGGCCATATTAGACCATCTAAGTCTCCAGTGGCTGTAGGTTTGTTCTTTGTAAAGAAAAAGGATGGATCACTGAGACCGTGTTTGGACTTCCGGGAGTTGAACCGTATTACAGTCCGGGATCCATATCCCCTGCCTTTGATCTCTGATCTTTTTGATCAGATTGTTGGAGCCAAGGTGTTCTCCAAGTTGGATTTGAGAGGAGCCTACAATCTGATCAGAATCAAGGAGGGGGATGAGTAGAAAACGGCCTTCAAAAGGCATGAGGGTCATTTTGAGAACCTGGTGATGCCTTTTGGGTGGACGAACGCGCCAGCGGTATTTTAGCGATTCGTCAATGACATTTTCCATCATTTGGTGGGGAGGTTCGTAGTAGTTTACCTGGATGACATTTTAATTTATTCTCCTGATCTGAAGACCCATCAGGATCATGTGAGACAGGTTTTGACGATCCTTTGGGAGAATAAGTTGTATGCCAAATTGGAGAAATGTTTGTTTGTGGTGCAAGAGCTTCCGTTCTTGGGATACATGCTTTCTGATTCCGGTTTTCGTATGGACCCCGAAAAGGTCCGGGCGGTTCTGGAGTGGGACCGACCTGAGAATCAGAAAGCTTTGATGCGGTTTTTGTTGTTTACGAATTATTATAGAAAATTTATTTCTAATTATTCTACCATAGTAAAACCTCTTACGGATATGACTAAGAAGGGCGTCGACGTCTCTGTCTGGTCGGATGAGGCATTGCAGGCCTTTTCGGCTATTAAGGAGCGTTTTGCGTCTGCTCCCATTCTGGTGCAGCCCGATGTGTCTCAGCCATTCGTAGTGGAGGTTGACGCATCAGAGGTGGGGGTTGGAGCGGTGCTGTCTCAGGGTTCATCTCCTGGCAAGTGGGTCCCGTGTGCCTTCTTCTCCAAGAAGCTCTCGGTCGCCGAGAGGAATTATGATGTTGGAGATAGAGAGTTGTTGGCTATCAAGTTGGCCTTTGAGGAATTGCGTCACTGGTTAGAGGGGGCGTCTCACCCCGTTACGGTGTAACCTGACCATAAGAATTTGGCTTACCTGCAATCTGCCAAGCGTCTGAACCGTAGGCAGGCCAGATGGTCACTGTTTTTTACCAGGTTCAATTTTGTGGTTACCTTTCGCCCAGGGGTCAAGAACGTCAAGGCGGATGCCTTGTCTCGCTGCTTTCCTGGGGGAGGTGATTCAGAAGATCCGGCGCCGATTTTGGCGGATGGGGTGGTGGTCTCCGCTCTGTACCCTGAATTGGAGATGGAGGTGTTGGGAGCTCAGGAGGGGGCTCCTGGTTCTTGTCTCCCAGGGAGGTTGTTTGTTCCTGAGGGCCTGCGATACAAGGTGTTCAAGGAACATCGCGATACTGTTCTCGCTGGACATCCTGGTGGTAAGTCCACCTGTGATCTAGTATCCTGGAGGTTCTGGTGGCCAGGGTTACGTAAGAGCATTGAGAATTACGTGACAGCTTGTGAAACCTGCGCTCGGTCAAAGGTTGCTCATACTCGACCGGCTGGTTCACTTCTTCCATTGTCTATTCCGTCTCGTCCTTGGACGCATTTGTCTATGGACTTTATTACGGATTTGCCGAGTTCCTCCGGGAGAACAGTGATTTTGGTGGTAGTTGACCGTTTCAGTAAAATGGCTCACTTTATATCATTAACTAGTCTGCCTAACGCTAAGACTCTTGCGCAGATTTTTGTGGATAATATTGTGAAATTGCATGGTATTCCTTCGGACGTGGTCTCTGATAGGGGCACGCAGTTTGTCTCCAGGTTTTGGAGGGGGTTCTGCTCTCGGCTTGGCATTCAACTTTCATTCTCTTCGGCTTTTCATCCGCAGTCGAATGGTCAGACGGAGCGTACTAATCAAAACCTGGAGACCTACTTGAGGTGCTTTGTGGTTGAGAATCAGGAGGACTGGTCCTCATTCTTGTCCTTAGTAGAATTTGCATTGAATAACCGTAGGCAGGAGTCCACGGGTAAGTCGCCATTTTTTGGCGCATACGGTTTCCATCCTCAGTTTGGTACCTTTTCTGGGTCTGGTTCCTCTGGGATGCCAGAGGAGGAGAGATTCTCTTCTGCTTTATCCTCCATCTGGCGGAGGATTCAAGGGAATTTGGAGAGGATGGGTGAGAGGTATAAACGAATGGCTGACAAGAGACGTGTGACTGGTCCGGACCTGTGTGTGGGTGATCTGGTGTGGTTGTCCACTAAGAATATCAAATTGAGAGTGCCATCTTGGAAACTGGGTCCTAGATTTATTGGTCCGTATAAAATATCTGCGGTGATCAATCCTGTGGCGTTTCGGCTGGATCTTCCGCAGACTTGGAGGATCCATGATGTGTTCCACAGGTCTTTACTAAAAAAATACGTGAGACCGGTGGAACCATCGCCATTGCCTCCTCCTCCGGTTCTGGTCGAGGGAAACTTGGAGTTTGAGATCTCCAGGATTCTCGACTCGAGAGTTCTTTCGGGGTTCCCTTCACCATCTCAGGGAAGTTTGGGTTTTGTCAGCCCAGGCACGGGGACACCTCACAACTACCTTAAAGGTCTGTAGGTGGGCTGAGCAGTGCAGGGAGAGAGGTCAGGGATTAGCTAGGAGGTGACCCTTCCCCTGTCTCTTGCCCAGAGCCTGGTTGGTGGGTTTTCTGTGATTCTGAGTGCACGCCCGCCGTGACAGCATCACTATGATACCTATTGTCCAGCTCCTCCCACAGGTGTATGGTCATGTGACAACTAAGTCCCGTCCCTAAGGAAATGTTGCCTGGAAATTATGCTTTATGAGGCATAAAACAAATAAGGTTAGAATTACAATGATTTTAGGGCTTTAATCATATACCAGTTACCCGAGTTAGGCGGCTCAGTGCACTCTGCGTCTCAATCTTAAGGCTTCCAAAAATGCTGAAAACAGCCTATGCATGGGGCACCTTACCCACTGAAGACCAAAATAGTGGCCACTGGTGACCCCCAAGTGGTAGGTGTGGAGATACATTTTTCAGGCCTCATGCTCACAACCGTATGCATTGTGCGTTCCGCAATTTTCTCACTTTCATCAGTAGAAATCACTTTTCTTGGCCAAAAAACGGAGCAGAAAAGGACATGTTCTACAATTTGGGGAGCCCCCACACGGATGCAGATGGCACATGGGTGACATCCGTGTGCAATCAGATGAACTACTGGTACCTCACGGTCTGCAGAGGGACCTGGTAACTCCCCTCCCCCCCCCCCAACTCGCCGAGTAAGAATATAACCTTTAGGTCGTCCCGTGTCGGTAGCAGTGATGGTTTGTCCGCCTGAGGCTGGGCGGGACCGCTGTATCACAAATCTACACAGGGGGAGCTATGCTGGACAAGGGGACCCCCCCAGAACCTGTCCCCAGGCTGACATTGCCCTGTATGGCCCGGGCCCCTCATCCCAACAAGACGTGTCACGTTCAGGGATCTATCCAGGAAGAAACTCATAAATGCCTCCTCCGGCAGTGCACGCAAGTCACCGGGATGTGCCCATAATGTACGTGTTACACTGCACATACACTGGGGGCCCGGCTGGAGGAAGGGCCACACCCAGGAGTTATTGCTTATATCTGTAACCCCAGAGACTTACCCCCGTTAAACGCACGTGTTGGGATGAAGAGCCCGGGCCACACAGGAATACCATACGGCTTTACATTACAATGGTCACTATATGACGGCATACACCACAGCCTTCCACTGGAGGTTGACGTCACCCCAGCACATATCCACACAGCTCGCACAGCCTATCCGGCCAGACAATCTCCTGTTGACTCCAGGCGGATACATTTCACCATCACTGATACACTATGACAAACTATCAGGACGTTCCAGCACCAAGAGGATCTCGGTACTGAATATAATTGTAACAAACCCTCAGCTGTGTGAGCGCAGCTAGGTCAGAGCAGGTTTTCAGCCTGTTATGGGACGTAGTGCATATTCATCTTCCCTGACAGCAAGCAGAGATCTTGGAAATTGCGAGGAACAAATAAAAGTCTGCTAAGAAGTGAGGGGTTACGTAGGGGAGCGCGCCGCCCTTCCTGAGGGCTTCATGGTGATTACACATCAGGTCAGGCGTGGAGGCCGGTGACGTGGTGCTCTGCACTGCATTATATCGGGGGCGCAGATGTCGGGCGGTATCTTCAGGGAGATAAAGATCTGATTTTTCGTGCAGAGTTCGGTTTCATTCGAGAGGAGCAGGAAATGATAATTGTGACAGGAGGCTCTGGCGCTGACTCCGGGGTCGCTGGGATCTAAAGGCGGTTATTTAATTAGCGTAGCGATGTGAAAAGATCAATGCTGCAGGACGCGCTGCCATACAGTGTGTGTACGGCTCCGGTGTATATAGATATACGGTATATACAGGGTCATACAGTATGTGTACGGCTCCGGTGTATATAGATATACGGTATATACAGGGTCATACAGTATGTGTACGGCTCCGGTGTATATAGATATACGGTATATACAGGGTCATACAGTATGTGTACGGCTCCGGTGTATATAGATATACGGTATATACAGGGTCATACAGTATGTGTACGGCTCCGGTGTATATAGATATACGGTATATACAGGGTCATACAGTATGTGTACGGCTCCGGTGTATATAGATATACGGTATATACAGGGTCATACAGTATGTGTACGGCTCCGGTGTATATAGATATACGGTATATACAGGGTCATACAGTATGTGTACGGCTCCGGTGTATATAGATATACGGTATATACAGGGTCATACAGTGTGTGTACGGCTCCGGTATTGATATACGGTATATACAGGGTCATACAGTATGTGTACGGCTCCGGTGTATATAGATATACGGTATATACAGGGTCATACAGTATGTGTACGGCTCCGGTGTATATAGATATACGGTATATACAGGGTCATACAGTATGTGTACGGCTCCGGTGTATATAGATATACGGTATATACAGGGTCATACAGTATGTGTACGGCTCCGGTGTATATAGATATACAGTATATACAGGGTCATACAGTATGTGTACGGCTCCGGTGTATATAGATATACGGTATATACAGGGTCATACAGTGTGTGTACGGCTCCGGTGTATATAGATATACAGTATATACAGGGTCATACAGTATGTGTACGGCTCCGGTATAGATATACGGTCTATACAGGGTCATACAGTATGTGTACGGCTCCGGTATAGATATACGGTATATACAGGGTCATACAGTGTGTGTACGGCTCCGGTATAGATATACGGTATATACAGGGTCATACAGTATGTGTACGGCTCCGGTATATATATATATACGGTATATACAGGGTCATACAGTATGTGTACGGCTCCGGTGTATATAGATATACGGTATATACAGGGTCATACAGTATGTGTACGGCTCCGGTGTATATAGATATACGGTATATACAGGGTCATACAGTATGTGTACGGCTCCAGTGTATATAGATATACAGTATATACAGGGTCATACAGTATGTGTACGGCTCCGGTGTATATAGATATACGGTATATACAGGGTCATACAGTATGTGTACGGCTCCGGTATAGATATACGGTATATACAGGGTCATACAATATGTGTACGGCTCTGGTGTATATAGATATACGGTATATACAGGGTCATACAGTATGTGTACGGCTCTAGTGTATATAGATATATGGTATATACAGGGTCATACAGTATGTGTACGGCTCCGGTGTATATAGATATACGGTATATACAGGGTCATACAGTATGTGTACGGCTCCGGTGTATATAGATATACGGTATATACAGGGTCATACAGTATGTGTACGGCTCCAGTGTATATAGATATACGGTATATACAGGGTCATACAGTATGTGTACGGCTCCGGTGTATATAGATATACGGTATATACAGGGTCATACAGTATGTGTACGGCTCCGGTGTATATAGATATACGGTATATACAGGGTCATACAGTATGTGTACGGCTCCGGTATAGATATACGGTATATACAGGGTCATACAGTATGTGTACAGCTCCGGTATAGATATACGGTATATACAGGGTCATACAGTATGTGTACGGCTCTGGTGTATATAGATATACGGTATATACAGGGTCATACAGTATGTGTACGGCTCCGGTGTATATAGATATACGGTATATACAGGGTCATACAGTATGTGTACGGCTCCGGTGTATATAGATATACGGTATATACAGGGTCATACAGTATGTGTACGGCTCCGGTATAGATATACGGTATATACAGGGTCATACAGTATGTGTACGGCTCCGGTGTATATAGATACACGGTATATACAGGGTAATACAGTATGTGTACGGCTCTGGTGTATATAGATATACGGTATATACAGGGTCATACAGTATGTGTACGGCTCCGGTGTATATAGATATACAGTATATACAGGGTCATACAGTATGTGTACGGCTCTGGTGTATATAGATATACGGTATATACAGGGTCATACAGTATGTGTACGGCTCCGGTGTATATAGATATACGGTATATACAGGGTCATACAGTATGTGTACGGCTCCGGTGTATATAGATATACAGTATATACAGGGTCATACAGTATGTGTACGGCTCTGGTGTATATATATATACGGTATATACAGGGTCATACAGTATGTGTACGGCTCCGGTATAGATATACGGTATATACAGGGTCATACAGTATGTGTACGGCTCCGGTGTATATAGATATACGGTATATACAGGGTCATACAGTATGTGTACGGCTCTGGTGTATATATATATACGGTATATACAGGGTCATACAGTGTGTGTACGGCTCCGGTATCGATATACAGTATATACAGGGTCATACAGTGTGTGTACGGCTCCGGTATAGATATACGGTATATACAGGGTCATACAGTATGTGTACGGCTCCGGTATAGATATACGGTATATACAGGGTCATACAGTATCTATAATGCTACATATGCAGAGAGGTAAGTACCCGTGCTCCACACCTACATGTCCTTTGTCGTCCATCTCGTTATTGGTGAGTTTGACTCGGTCGAAGCTGATGACCTGTCTCATCCAGGTCTCCCCGGAGCAGGGGGAGTCGGAGTGCACGTACAGGCGGGGGGAGAGGCAGGAATTCTCCGTGTTTCCGGCGACCATCCACTGGGAGCTGTGATAGACGTATCTATGGAGACAGATGGGAGTTCATCATGGCTGCGCCCCTCAGTATGGCGTCACAAGATCACACAGTATGGCGTCACAAGATCACACAGTATGGCGTCACAAGATCACACAGTATGGCGTCACAAGATCACACAGTATGGCGTCACAAGATCACACAGTATGGCGGCACAAGATCACACAGTATGCCGGCACAAGATCACACAGTATGGCGGCACAAGATCACACAGTATGGCGGCACAAGATCACACAGTATGGCGTCACAAGGTCACACAGTATGGCGGCACAAGGTCACACAGTATGGCGTCACAAGGTCACACAGTATGGCGTCACAAGGTCACACAGTATGGCGTCACAAGGTCACACAGTATGGCGTCACAAGGTCACACAGTATGGCGGCACAAGATCACACAGTATGGCGTCACAAGGTCACACAGTATGGCGGCACAAGGTCACACAGTATGGCGTCACAAGGTCACACAGTATGGCGTCACAAGGTCACACAGTATGGCGTCACAAGGTCACACAGTATGGCGTCACAAGATCACACAGTATGGCGGCACAAGATCACACAGTATGGCGGCACAAGATCACACAGAATGGCGGCACAAGATCACACAGTATGGCGGCACAAGATCACACAGTATGGCGGCACAAGATAACACAGTAGGGCGGCACAAGATCACACAGTATGGCGTCACAAGGTCACACAGTATGTCGTCACAAGGTCACACAGTATGGCGTCACAAGGTCACACAGTATGGCGTCACAAGGTCACACAGTATGGTGGCACAAGGTCACACAGTATGGCGGCACAAGATCACACAGTATGGCGTCACAAGGTCACACAGTATGGCGTCACAAGGTCACACAGTATGCCGGCACAATGTCACACAGTATGGCGTCACAAGATCACACAGTATCGCGTCACAAGGTCACACAGTATGGCGTCACAAGATCACACAGTATGCCGGCACAAGATCACACAGTATGGCGGCACAAGGTCACACAGTATGGCGTCACAAGGTCACACAGTATGGCGTCACAAGGTCACACAGTATGACGTCACAAGATCACACAGTATGGCGTCACAAGATCACACAGTATGGCGTCACAAGATCACACAGTATGGCGGCACAAGATCACACAGTATGGCGTCACAAGATCACACAGTATGCCGGCACAATGTCACACAGTATGGCGTCACAAGATCACACAGTATGGCGGCACAAGATCACACAGTATGGCGTCACAAGATCACACAGTATGGCGTCACAAGATCACACAGTATGGCGTCACAAGATCACACAGTATGGCGTCACAAGGTCACACAGTATGGCGTCACAAGGTCATACAGTATGGCGTCACAAGGTCACACAGTATGGCGTCACAAGGTCATCCAGTATGGCGTCACAAGGTCACACAGTATGGCGGCACAAGGTCACACAGTATGGCGTCACAAGATCACACAGTATGGCGTCACAAGGTCACACAGTATGCCGGCACAAGATCACACAGTATGGCGGCACAAGATCACACAGTATGGCGTCACAAGATCACACAGTATGGCGGCACAAGATCACACAGTATGCCAGCACAATGTCACACAGTATGGCGTCACAAGGTCACACAGTATGGCGTCACAAGGTCACACAGTATGGCGGCACAAGGTCACACAGTATGGCGTCACAAGATCACACAGTATGGCGTCACAAGGTCACACAGTATGGCGTCACAAGATCACACAGTATGGCGTCACAAGATCACACAGTATGGCGTCACAAGGTCACACAGTATGGCGTCACAAGGTCACACAGTATGGCGTCACAAGATCACACAGTATGGTGTCACAAGATCACACAGTATGGCGTCACAAGGTCACACAGTATGGCGTCACAAGATCACACAGTATGGCGTCACAAGATCACACAGTATGGCGTCACAAGATCACACAGTATGGCGTCACAAGGTCACACAGTATGGCGTCACAAGGTCACACAGTATGGTGTCACAAGATCACACAGTATGGCGTCACAAGATCACACAGTATGGCGTCACAAGATCACACAGTATGGCGGCACAAGATCACACAGTATGGCGTCACAAGATCACACAGTATGGCGTCACAAGATCACACAGTATGGCGTCACAAGGTCACACAGTATGGCGTCACAAGATCACACAGTATGGCGGCACAAGATCACACAGTATGGCGGCACAAGGTCACACAGTATGCCAGCACAAGATCACACAGTATGGCGTCACAAGGTCACACAGTATGGCGTCACAAGATCACACAGTATGGCGTCACAAGATCACACAGTATGGCGTCACAAGATCACACAGTATGCCGGCACAAGATCACACAGTATGGCGTCACAAGATCACACAGTATGGCGTCACAAGGTCACACAGTATGGCGTCACAAGGTCACACAGTATGGCGGCACAAGATCACACAGTATGGCGTCACAAGGTCACACAGTATGGCGTCACAAGATCACACAGTATGGCGTCACAAGGTCACACAGTATGGCGTCACAAGGTCACACAGTATGGCGGCACAAGGTCACACAGTATGGCGTCACAAGGTCACACAGTATGCCGGCACAAGATCACACAGTATGGCGTCACAAGGTCACACAGTATGGCGTCACAAGATCACACAGTATGGCGGCACAAGGTCACACAGTATGCCGTCACAAGGTCACACAGTATGGCGTCACAAGGTCACACAGTATGGCGTCACAAGGTCACACAGTATGGCGTCACAAGGTCACACAGTATGGCGTCACAAGGTCACACAGTATGGCGGCACAAGGTCACACAGTATGGCGTCACAAGGTCACACAGTATGCCGGCACAAGATCACACAGTATGGCGTCACAAGGTCACACAGTATGGCGTCACAAGATCACACAGTATGGCGGCACAAGGTCACACAGTATGCCGTCACAAGGTCACACAGTATGGCGTCACAAGGTCACACAGTATGGCGTCACAAGGTCACACAGTATGGCGTCACAAGGTCACACAGTATGCCGGCACAAGATCACACAGTATGGCGTCACAAGGTCACACAGTATGGCGGCACAAGGTCACACAGTATGGTGGCACAAGATCACACAGTATGGCGGCACAAGATCACACAGTATGGCGTCACAAGATCACACAGTATGGCGGCACAAGATCACACAGTATGGCGTCACAAGGTCACACAGTATGGCGGCACAAGGTCACACAGTATGGCGTCACAAGGTCACACAGTATGGCGTCACAAGGTCACACAGTATGGCGTCACAAGGTCACACAGTATGGCATCACAAGATCACACAGTATGGCGTCACAAGGTCACACAGTATGGCGGCACAAGATCACACAGTATGCCGGCACAAGATCACACAGTATGGCGGCACAAGATCACACAGAATGGCGGCACAAGATCACACAGTATGGCGGCACAAGATCACACAGTATGGCGGCACAAGATAACACAGTAGGGCGGCACAAGATCACACAGTATGGCGTCACAAGGTCACACAGTATGTCGTCACAAGGTCACACAGTATGGCGTCACAAGATCACACAGTATGGCGTCACAAGATCACACAGTATGGCGTCACAAGGTCACACAGTATGGCGTCACAAGGTCACACAGTATGGCGTCACAAGGTCACACAGTATGGCGTCACAAGATCACACAGTATGGCGTCACAAGGTCACACAGTATGGCGTCACAAGATCACACAGTATGGCGGCACAATGTCACACAGTATGGCGTCACAAGATCACACAGTATGCCGGCACAAGATCACACAGTATGGCGTCACAAGGTCACACAGTATGGCGTCACAAGGTCACACAGTATGGCGTCACAAGGTCACACAGTATGGCGTCACAAGGTCACACAGTATGGCGTCACAAGGTCACACAGTATGGCGTCACAAGGTCACACAGTATGGCGTCACAAGATCACACAGTATGGCGTCACAAGATCACACAGTATGGCGTCACAAGATCACACAGTATGCCGGCACAATGTCACACAGTATGGCGTCACAAGATCACACAGTATGGCGTCACAAGATCACACAGTATGGCGGCACAAGATCACACAGTATGGCGTCACAAGATCACACAGTATGGCGTCACAAGATCACACAGTATGGCGTCACAAGGTCACACAGTATGGCGTCACAAGGTCACACAGTATGGCGGCACAAGGTCACACAGTATGGCGGCACAAGGTCACACAGTATGGCGTCACAAGATCACACAGTATGGCGTCACAAGATCACACAGTATGGCGTCACAAGATCACACAGTATGGCGTCACAAGATCACACAGTATGGCGGCACAAGATCACACAGTATGGCGGCACAAGATCACACAGTATGGAGTCACAAGATCACACAGAATGGCGTCACAATGTCACACAGTATGGCGTCACAAGGTCACACAGTATGGCGGCACAAGATCACACAGTATGGCGTCACAAGATCACACAGTATGGTGGCACAAGGTCACACAGTATGTCACACAGTATGGCGTCACAAGGTCACACAGTATGCCGGCACAAGGTCACACAGTATGGCGTCACAAGGTCACACAGTATGGCGTCACAATGTCACACAGTATGGCGGCACAAGATCACACAGTATGGCAGCACAAGATCACACAGTATGGCGTCACAATGTCACACAGTATGGCGTCACAAGGTCACACAGTATGGCGGCACAAGGTCACACAGTATGGCGTCACAAGGTCACACAGTATGGCGGCACAAGGTCACGCAGTATGGCGGCACAAGGTCACACAGTATGGCGTCACAAGGTCACACAGTATGGCGGCACAAGGTCACACAGTATGGCGGCACAAGGTCACACAGTATGTCACACAGTATGGCGTCACAAGGTCACACAGTATGGCGTCACAAGATCACACAGTATGGCGGCACAAGATCACACAGTATGGCGTCACAAGGTCACACAGTATGCCGGCACAAGATCACACAGTATGGCGTCACAAGGTCACACAGTATGGCGTCACAAGGTCACACAGTATGGCGTCACAAGATCACACAGTATGGCGTCACAAGATCACACAGTATGGCGTCACAAGGTCACACAGTATGCCGGCACAAGATCACACAGTATGGCGTCACAAGGTCACACAGTATGGCGTCACAAGATCACACAGTATGGCGTCACAAGGTCACACAGTATGGCGTCACAAGGTCACACAGTATGGCGTCACAAGATCACACAGTATGGCGTCACAAGGTCACACAGTATAGCGTCACAATGTCACACAGTATGGCGTCACAAGGTCACACAGTATGGCGGCACAAGATCACACAGTATGGCGGCACAAGATCACACAGTATGGTGTCACAATGTCACACAGTATGGCGGCACAAGATCACACAGTATGGCGTCACAAGGTCACACAGTATGGTGTCACAAGGTCACACAGTATGGCGTCACAAGGTCACACAGTATGGCGGCACAAGATCACACAGTATGGCGTCACAAGGTCACACAGTATGGCGGCACAAGATCACACAGTATGGCGTCACAATGTCACACAGTATGCGGACAGTAAGTCATGAATCTATGGAGACTCCTTAAAGGCACGAAAAGTGTCTCCGTCCAGATCCGCTGCAGGACGATAACCCCAGGACAGAAGGGTCAGAGTCAGGGTCATTGCTAGGTGAAAATATTCGGGGCCTGGGTCCCTGATGTTTTGTCCTGGGCCCCTGATGTGCTGTCCTGGGCCCCTGATGTGTTGTCCTGGGCCCCTGATGTGTTGTCCTGGGCCCCTGATGTGTTGTCCCGAGCCCCTGATGTTTTGTCCCAGGCCCCTGATGTCCTGCTTGCCAGACAGATACAACTGTAAGTCTTCAGGAATGCACTGGAAGCGCTGAAGGACCTGTGATGACATCACAGTCATGTGATCTGTGCTGAAGGCAATGGCTGAGAAGGACCTGTAAGGTCTCACTAGTGCTCTGTAGAGCGGCATGAGCGCCCCCCCTCTGTCTACTGGTAATGCCTCTCCCTATACACCCCAGCATTCTGCTAGCATCTCCTGCTGCTCTGTGACATGGTCTGCCTACCTTTAAGTCTTCTGAAATAATGACCCCTAAATCCCTTTCCTCAGATACTGAGGTCAGGACTGTGTCACTGATTGTATATTCTGCTCTTGGGTTTTACGCCCCAGGTGCATTATCTTGCACTTATCAACATTACATTTTAGTTGCCAGATTTTTGACCGTTCCTCTAGTTTTCCTAAATCCTTTTCCATTTGGTGTATCCCTCCAGGAACATCAACCCTGTTACACATCTTTGTGTCATCAGTAAAAATACACACCTTACCATCGAGGCCTTCTGCAATGTCGCTGATAAAGATATTAAACAATATGGGTCCCAGAACAGATCCCTGAGGTACCCCACTGGTAACAAGACCTTGGTCTGAATATACTCCATTGACTACAACCCTCTGCTGTCTGTCCCTCAGCCACTGCCTAATCCATTCCACAATATGGGAGTTTAAGCCCAAATACTGCAATTTATTGATAAGCCTTCTATGTGGGACAGTATCAAAAGCCTTACTAAAGTCCAGATAAGCGATGTCTACTGCACCTCCTCCATCTATTATTTTAGTCACCCAATCAAAGAAATCAATAAGATTAGTTTGACCTGATCTCCCTGAAGTAAACCCATGCTGTTTTTCATCTTTCAATCCATGGGATTTTAGATGGTCCACAATCCTCTCCTTAAGTATGGTTTCCATTAGTTTCCCCACTATTGATGTCAGGCTTACTGGCCTATAGTTGCCCAATTCCTCCCTACTACCTTTCTTGTGAATGGGCACAACATTTGCTCATTTCCAATCTTCTGGGACGACTCCTGTTACCAGTGATTGGTTAAATAAATCTGTTAATGGTGTTGCTAGTTCGCCGCTGAGCTCTTTTAATAGCTTTGGGTGTATCCCATCAGGCCCCTGTGACTTATTTGTATTAATTTTAGACAGCTGACTCAGAACCTCTTCCTCTGTAAAGACACATGCATCAAAAGATTCATTAGTCTTCCTTCCTAACTGAGGTCCTTTTCCTTCATTTTCCTTTGTATAAACTGAGCAGAAGTATTCATTGAGGCCGTCAGCTAGTTCTTTATCGTCTTCCATATACCTTCCTTCTTTGGTTTATAATTTGGTAATTCCTTGTTTTAGTTTCCTTTTTTCATTTATGTATCTGAAGAATGCCTTATCGCCTTTTTTCCCTGACTGAGCTCATTTCTCTTCTGCCTGTGCTTTAGAAGCTCTTATAACTTGTTTGGCCTCTCTCTGCCTAATCTTATAAATTTCCCTGTCATCCTCGTTTTTATAATTCCTAAATGCTATCTTTTTGTTTTTAATGATTTTGGCCACTTCTGCTGAGTACCACAGTGGTCTCTTCCTTTTTTTGCTTTTACTGACAAGCCTAATACAATCTTCTGTTGCCTTCTATAGTGCCACTTTTAAGTAGTCCCATTTCTCCTGGACTCCATAGAAACTGTTCCAATCTGAAAGGGACTCGTATACCACTAATCTAATTTTAGAAAAGTCAGTTTTTCTAAAATCTAAAACTTTTGTTTTTGTGTGGTGTGACTCAGTCACTGTACTTAAAGTAAACCACACTGACTGGTGATCACTAGATCCCAAGCTTTCCCCTACAGTAATATCAGATACCAAATTCCCATTTGTGAATACTAAATCTACAATGGCCTCCTTCCGGGTTGGCTCCTCCACTACTTGCTGTAGAGATAATCCCAGTAGGGAGTTTAGAATATCTGTACTCTTGGCAGAACTAGCTATTTTGGTTTTCCAGTTTACATCTGGAAGATTGAAGTCTCCCATAATGATAACTTCCCCTTTCATTGCTATTTTAGCTATTTCCTCAACTAGTAGATCATCTAATTCTTTGACTTGGCTAGGTGGTCTATATATCACACCTACACGAGTTACCTTATGATTATCAAGCTGCAAGGTAACCCAAACTGACTCTAAATTGTTCTCGCTAACTTGTATCAAATTAGATTTTATGCTATCTTTCACATACAGGGCCACCCCTCCCCCTTCTTGCCTTCTCTGTCTTTCCTATATAGAGAGAACCCTGGTATTGTTATATCCCAGTCATTACTCCCATTGAACCACGTCTCAGTAACAGCCACTACATCTATATTCTCAGATGCCATTATAGCCTCAAGTTCATTGATCTTATTCCCTAGACTGCGAGCATTTGTAGACAAGACTCCGAGCTTCTCATTTCTTAACCTTTGTGCTACTGGCATCTTCTGGCATTGTTCCGGGGGGCAGTCGGACTGCTGGATTATCACTCTTTTGCCCCCCTTTCCTAGTTTAAATGCTCCTTAGCAAATACTTTGAACTGTTCACCGAGGACATTCATTCCCTTGAGAGAAAGATGCAAACCATCTTTCTTGTACAGTTCTAAAGGGAGGAATATAACTGCAGGGGGCATTACAACATAATAAACATAAAGTATAAATACTTTGGGTACTTCAGGGCCAGCATTATAACAGTAAGGGGCGATATAAATACTGGGGGCTTTTCAAGACGAGTATTATAACAGTGGTGAGGTGATACAAATACTGGGGGCACTTCAGGACGAGCATTATAGAGCCCCTAGTAGTAATAAAAATGCCTAGAGTATCCCCTACAGTGCCCCCAGTATTTATATCGCCCCATACTGTTATAATGCTCATCCTACAGTGCCCTCAGTATTTATATCACCTCCTACTGTTATAATGCATGCCCTGAAGTGCCCCCAGTATTTATGCTGCCGCTCACTGTTATAATTCTCAGCCAATATAAATACTGGGGGCACTGTAGGACGAGCATTATAACATTAGAGGGTGATATAAAGACCGGGGGCACTGTAGGATGAGCATTATAACAGTAGGGGGCGATATAAATACTGGGGGCACTGTAAGGGGCATTATAGGCATTCTTATTACTACTGGGGGCTCTATAGGAGGAACTTAAGATCCGCCTTATTTCTACTAAAAGGACTATGGGGGCCTTATTACTACTGGGGGGTCTGTAATGGCATTATTAATACTGGAGGGCGCTTCTACTAATTAGGGAACTCTTGGGGAGCATTATCACTGTTGGGGGCAGGGTAGGGGGCAGTATTAACAATGAGGGCATTCTAGAAGGGAATTACTATTGGTGGGACTATGAGGAGCACTATTACTATGGGGGCACTATTACTATGGGGGAACTATTACTATGGGTGCACTATTATTTCTTCAGGACAGTATTTGGGGGTATTGGGGGGCACAGCGAACAGCAGGGTAACACTGTGCGGACTCCAGGTTGGGGGATGATCATAGAAGCTCAGATGTCCGTGTGTCACACTCCGCAGAGACGAGGCGGCTGAGAGAAGATGTCTGGACCGAATGGAGAAGATGATGAGAAGATCTACATCGGAGGAGACGTCACCTGGAGGCCCTGGATGTGAGCGGTAAGTGCTGTTGTATAGCGAGTACAGGAAAATGTCTTCAGTGCTAGAGGATGCAGGGAGGGGGGGGGCAGGGGGTTGACCTAGAGAATTGGGCATATTCATTGGGGCTTGGGCCCCGGATCTTTTGAGACCCCAGCACCGCCCCTTGTTGGAGTAAAGATACTGCAGGAATCCCTTGAAATCAGCTGCCGTCCTGCACCACAGCATCCATACTGTCTATGGGTACAGGACACCCCAGATGACAATATAACAGGGTAGATACCTGTAGCGCTTGGAGTCCACGGGAACCACGTCCAGAGCAACAAAATACTGCTTACTAGGGTCCAAGCCCTTCACCTTCACCCGCACCGAGGGGAACATCCGCCTGAAAGCAAATAATACAAATATGGTGATAAACCCCAGAAACAACCGGAGACGAAAGACAACAGAAATAATACTGCACTACACCGCATATACCGCAATCAACCTATATATATATAATCATCTGCTCAGTATATACAGTGCTGGACTCTATATATAATTATCTGCTCAGTATATACAGTGCTGGACTCTATATATAATTATCTGCTCAGTATATACAGTGCTGGACTCTCTATATATAATTATCTGCTCAGTATATACAGTGCAGGACTCTCTATATATAATTATCTGCTCAGTATATACAGTGCTGGACTCTATATATAATTATCTGCTCAGTATATACAGTGCTGGACTCTATATATAATTATCTGTTCAGTATATACAGTGCTGGACTCTATATATATAATTATCTGCTCAGTATATACAGTGCTGGACTCTCTATATAATTATCTGCTCAGTATATACAGTGCTGGACTCTCTATATATAATTATCTGCTCAGTATATACAGTGCTGGACTCTATATATAATTATCTGCTCAGTATATACAGTGCTGGACTCTATATATAATTATCTGTTCAGTATATACAGTGCTGGACTCTATATATATAATTATCTGCTCAGTATATACAGTGCTGGACTCTATATATAATTATCTGCTCAGTATATACAGTGCTGGACTCTATATATAATTATCTGCTCAGTATATACAGTGCTGGACTCTATATAATTATCTGCTCAGTATATACAGTGCTGGACTCTATATATATAATTATCTGCTCAGTATATACAGTGCTGGACTCTATATATATAATTATCTGCTCAGTATATACAGTGCTGGACTCTCTATATATAATTATCTGCTCAGTATATACATTGCTGGACTCTATATATAATTATCTGCTCAGTATATACAGTGCTGGACTCTATATATATATAATTATCCGCTCAGTATATACAGTGCTGGACTCTCTATATATAATTATCTTCTCAGTATATACAGTGCTGGACTCTATATATAATTATCTGCTCAGTATATACAGTGCTGGACTCTATATATAATTATCTGTTCAGTATATACAGTGCTGGACTCTATATATAATTATCTGCTCAGTATATACAGTGCTGGACTCTCTATATATAATTATCTGCTCAGTATATACAGTGCTGGACTCTCTATATATAATTATCTGCTCAGTATATACAGTGCTGGACTCTATATATAATTATCTGATCAGTATATACAGTGCTGTACTCTATATATAATTATCTGCTCAGTATATACAGTGCTGGACTCTATATATAATTATCTGCTCAGTATATACAGTGCTGGATTCTATATATAATTATCTTCTCAGTATATACAGTGCTGGACTCTCTATATATAATTATCTGCTCAGTATATACAGTGCTGGACTCTATATATAATTTTCTGCTCAGTATATACAGTGCTGGACTCTCTATATAATTATCTGCTCAGTATATACAGTGCTGGACTCTGTATATAATTATCTGCTCAGTATATAGAGTGCTGGACTCTATATATAATTATCTGCTCAGTATATACAGTGCTGGACTCTATATATAATTATCTGCTCAGTATATACAGTGCTGGACTCTATATAATTATCTGCTCAGTATATGCAGTGCTGGACTCTATATAATTATCTGCTCAGTATATACAGTGCTGGACTCTCTATATAATTATCTGCTCAGTATATACAGTGCTGGACTCTGTATATAATTATCTGCTCAGTATATACAGTGCTGGACTCTATATATAATTATCTGCTCAGTATATACAGTGCTGGACTCTATATATATAATTATCTGCTCAGTATATACAGTGCTGGACTCTCTATATAATTATCTGTTCAGTATATACAGTGCTGGACTCTGTATATAATTATCTGCTCAGTATATACAGTGCTGGACTCTATATAATTATCTGCTCAGTATATACAGTGCTGGACTCTGTATATAATTATCTGCTCAGTATATACAGTGCTGGACTCTATATATAATTATCTGCTCAGTATATACAGTGCTGGACTCTATATAATTATCTGCTCAGTATATACAGTGCTGGACTCTATATATAATTATCTGCTCAGTATATACAGTGCTGGACTCTATATATAATTATCTGCTCAGTATATACAGTGCTGGACTCTCTATATATAATTATCTGCTCAGTATATACAGTGCTGGACTCTATATATAATTATCTGATCAGTATATACAGTGCTGGACTCTATATAATTATCTGATCAGTATATACAGTGCTGGACTCTCTATATAATTATCTGCTCAGTATATACAGTGCTGGACTCTATATATATAATTATCTGCTCAGTATATACAGTGCTGGACTCTATATATAATTATCTGCTCAGTATATACAGTGCTGGACTCTATATATATATAATTATCTGCTCAGTATGTACAGTGCTGGACTCTATATATATATAATTATCTGCTCAGTATATACAGTGCTAGACTCTATATATAATTATCTGCTCAGTATATACAGTGCTGGACTCTATATATAATTATCTGCTCAGTATATACAGTGCTGGACTCTATATATAATTATCTGCTCAGTATATACAGTGCTGGACTCTATATATATAATTATCTGCTCAGTATATACAGTGCTGGACTCTATATATAATTATCTGTTCAGTATATACAGTGCTGGACTCTGTATATAATTATCTGCTCAGTATATACAGTGCTGGACTCTATATATAATTATCTGCTCAGTATATACAGTGCTGGACTCTCTATATATAATTATCTGCTCAGTATATACAGTGCTGGACTCTATATATAATTATCTGCTCAGTATATACAGTGCTGGACTCTATATATATAATTATCTGCTCAGTATATACAGTGCTGGACTCTCTATATATAATTATCTGCTCAGTATATACAGTGCTGGACTCTATATATAATTATCTGCTCAGTATATACAGTGCTGGACTCTCTATATAATTATCTGCTCAGTATATACAGTGCTGGACTCTATATATAATTATCTGCTCAGTATATACAGTGCTGGACTCTCTATATATAATTATCTGCTCAGTATATACAGTGCTGGACTCTATATAATTATCTGCTCAGTATATACAGTGCTGGACTCTCTATATATAATTATCTGCTCAGTATATACAGTGCTGGACTCTATATATATAATTATCTGTTCAGTATATACAGTTCTGGACTCTATATATAATTATCTGTTCAGTATATACAGTGCTGGACTCTATATATAATTATCTGCTCAGTATATACAGTGCTGGACTCTCTATATATAATTATCTGTTCAGTATATACAGTGCTGGACTCTATATATAATTATCTGTTCAGTATATACAGTGCTGGACTCTATATATAATTATCTGCTCAGTATATACAGTGCTGGACTCTATATATATATATAATTATCTGCTCAGTATATACAGTGCTGGACTCTATATATATAATTATCTGCTCAGTATATACAGTGCTGGACTCTATATATATAATTATCTGCTCAGTATATACAGTGCTGGACTCTATATATAATTATCTGATCAGTATATACAGTGCTGGACTCTATATATAATTATCTGCTCAGTATATACAGTGCTGGACTCTATATATATAATTATCTGCTCAGTATATACAGTGCTGGACTCTATAGATAATTATCTGCTCAGTATATACAGTGCTGGACTCTATATATATAATTATCTGCTCAGTATATACAGTGCTTGACTCTATATATAATTATCTGCTCAGTATATACAGTGCTGGACTCTATATATAATTATCTGCTCAGTATATACAGTGCTGGACTATATATATAATTATCTGCTCAGTATATACAGTGCTGGACTCTATATATAATTATCTGATCAGTATATACAGTGCTGGACTCTATATATAATTATCTGCTCAGTATATACAGTGCTGGACTCTATATATAATTATCTGCTCAGTATATACAGTGCTGGACTCTATATATAATTATCTGCTGAGTATATACAGTGCTGGACTCTATATATATAATTATCTGCTCAGTATATACAGTGCTGGACTCTCTATATAATTATCTGCTCAGTATATACAGTGCTGGACTCTCTATATAATTATCTGCTCAGTATATACAGTGCTGGACTCTATATATATAATTATCTGCTCAGTATATACAGTGCTGGACTCTATATATAATTATCTGCTCAGTATATACAGTGCTGGACTCTCTATATAATTATCTGCTCAGTATATACAGTGCTGGACTCTATATATAATTATCTGCTCAGTATATACAGTGCTGGACTCTCTATATAATTATCTGTTCAGTATATACAGTGCTGGACTCTATATATATAATTATCTGCTCAGTATATACAGTGCTGGACTCTCTATATAATTATCTGCTCAGTATATACAGTGCTGGACTCTATATATATAATTATCTGCTCAGTATATACAGTGCTGGACTCTCTATATATAATTATCTGCTCAGTATATACAGTGCTGGACTCTATATATAATTATCTGCTCAGTATATACAGTGCTGGACTCTGTATATAATTATCTGCTCAGTATATACAGTGCTGGACTCTGTATATAATTATCTGCTCAGTATATACAGTGCTGGACTCTCTATATAATTATCTGCTCAGTATATACAGTGCTGGACTCTATATATATAATTATCTGCTCAGTATATACAGTGCTGGACTCTGTATATAATTATCTGCTCAGTATATACAGTGCTGGACTCTATATATATAATTATCTGCTCAGTATATACAGTGCTGGACTCTATATATATAATTATCTGCTCAGTATATACAGTGCTGGACTCTATATATAATTATCTGCTCAGTATATACAGTGCTGGACTCTCTATATATAATTATCTGCTCAGTATATACAGTGCTGGACTCTATATATATATAATTATCTGCTCAGTATTTACAGTGCTGGACTCTCTATATAATTATCTGCTCAGTATATACAGTGCTGGACTCTATATATAATTATCTGCTCAGTATATACAGTGCTGGACTCTATATATAATTATCTGCTCAGTATATACAGTGCTGGACTCTATATATAATTATCTGCTCAGTATATACAGTGCTGGACTCTATATATATAATTATCTGCTCAGTATATACAGTGCTGGACTCTATATATATATAATTATCTGCTCAGTATATACAGTGCTGGACTCTATATATATATAATTATCTGCTCAGTATATACAGTGCTGGACTCTCTATATAATTATCTGCTCAGTATATACAGTGCTGGACTCTATATATAATTATCTGATCAGTATATACAGTGCTGGACTCTCTATATATAATTATCTGCTCAGTATATACAGTGCTGGACTCTCTATATATAATTATCTGCTCAGTATATACAGTGCTGGACTCTATATATATAATTATCTGTTCAGTATATACAGTTCTGGACTCTATATATAATTATCTGCTCAGTATATACAGAGCTGGACTCTCTATATAATTATCTGCTCAGTATATACAGTGCTGGACTCTATATATAATTTTCTGCTCAGTATATACAGTGCTGGACTCTATATATAATTATCTGCTCAGTATATACAGTGCTGGACTCTCTATATATAATTATCTGCTCAGTATATACAGTGCTGGACTCTATATATAATTATCTGTTCAGTATATACAGTGCTGGACTCTATATATAATTATCTGCTCAGTATATACAGTGCTGGACTCTATATATATATATAATTATCTGCTCAGTATATACAGTGCTGGACTCTCTATATAATTATCTGCTCAGTATATACAGTGCTGGACTCTATATATATAATTATCTGCTCAGTATATACAGTGCTGGACTCTATATATATAATTATCTGCTCAGTATATACAGTGCTGGACTCTATAGATAATTATCTGCTCAGTATATACAGTGCTGGACTCTATATATATAATTATCTGCTCAGTATATACAGTGCTTGACTCTATATATAATTATCTGCTCAGTATATACAGTGCTGGACTATATATATAATTATCTGCTCAGTATATACAGTGCTGGACTCTATATATAATTATCTGCTCAGTATATACAGTGCTGGACTCTCTATATAATTATCTGCTCAGTATATACAGTGCTGGACTCTATATATAATTATCTGCTCAGTATATACAGTGCTGGACTCTATATATAATTATCTGCTCAGTATATACAGTGCTGGACTCTCTATATAATTATCTGCTCAGTATATACAGTGCTGGACTCTATATATATATATAATTATCTGCTCAGTATATACAGTGCTGGACTCTATATATAATTATCTGCTCAGTATATACAGTGCTGGACTCTATATATAATTATCTGCTCAGTATATACAGTGCTGGACTCTATATATAATTATCTGCTCAGTATATACAGTGCTGGACTCTATATATAATTATCTGCTCAGTATATACAGTGCTGGACTCTATATATATAATTATCTGCTCAGTATATACAGTGCTGGACTCTATATATAATTATCTGCTCAGTATATACAGTGCTGGACTCTATATATAATTATCTGCTCAGTATATACAGTGCTGGACTCTATATATAATTATCTGCTCAGTATATACAGTGCTGGACTCTATATATAATTATCTGCTCAGTATATACAGTGCTGGACTCTATATATAATTATCTGCTCAGTATATACAGTGCTGGACTCTATATATAATTATCTGCTCAGTATATACAGTGCTGGACTCTATATATAATTATCTGCTCAGTATATACAGTGCTGGACTCTATATATAATTATCTGCTCAGTATATACAGTGCTGGACTCTGTATATAATTATCTGCTCAGTATATACAGTGCTGGACTCTATATATAATTATCTGCTCAGTATATACAGTGCTGGACTCTATATATAATTATCTGCTCAGTATATACAGTGCTGGACTCTATATATAATTATCTGCTCAGTATATACAGTGCTGGACTCTATATATATAATTATCTGCTCAGTATATACAGTGCTGGACTCTATATATAATTATCTGCTCAGTATATACAGTGCTGGACTCTCTATATATAATTATCTGCTCAGTATATACAGTGCTGGACTCTATATATAATTATCTGCTCAGTATATACAGTGCTGGACTCTATATATAATTATCTGCTCAGTATATACAGTGCTGGACTCTTTATATAATTATCTGCTCAGTATATAGTGCTGGACTCTATATATAATTATCTGCTCAGTATATACAGTGCTGGACTCTCTATATAATTATCTGCTCAGTATATACAGTGCTGGACTCTATATATAATTATCTGCTCAGTATATACAGTGCTGGACTCTCTATATAATTATCTGCTCAGTATATACAGTGCTGGACTCTATATATAATTATCTGCTCAGTATATACAGTGCTGGACTCTTTATATAATTATCTGCTCAGTATATACAGTGCTGGACTATATATATAATTATCTGCTCAGTATATACAGTGCTGGACTCTATATATATAATTATCTGCTCAGTATATACAGTGCTGGACTCTATATATAATTATCTGCTCAGTATATACAGTGCTGGACTCTATATATAATTATCTGCTCAGTATATACAGTGCTGGACTCTATATATAATTATCTGCTCAGTATATACAGTGCTGGACTCTATATATAATTATCTGCTCAGTATATACAGTGCTGGACTCTATATATAATTATCTGCTCAGTATATACAGTGCTGGACTCTATATATATAATTATCTGCTCAGTATATACAGTGCTGGACTCTTTATATAATTATCTGCTCAGTATATACAGTGCTGGACTCTATATATAATTATCTGCTCAGTATATACAGTGCTGGACTATATATATAATTATCTGCTCAGTATATACAGTTCTGGACTCTATATATAATTATCTGCTCAGTATATACAGTGCTGGACTCTATATATAATTATCTGCTCAGTATATACAGTGCTGGACTCTGTATATAATTATCTGCTCAGTATATACAGTGCTGGACTCTCTATATATAATTATCTGCTCAGTATATACAGTGCTGGACTCTATATATAATTATCTGCTCAGTATATACAGTGCTGGACTCTATATATAATTATCTGCTCAGTATATACAGTGCTGGACTCTCTATATAATTATCTGCTCAGTATATACAGTGCTGGACTCTATATATAATTATCTGCTCAGTATATACAGTGCTGTACTCTATATATAATTATCTGCTCAGTATATACAGTGCTGGACTCTATATATAATTATCTGCTCAGTATATACAGTGCTGGACTCTATATATAATTATCTGCTCAGTATATACAGTGCTGGACTCTATATATATAATTATCTGCTCAGTATATACAGTGCTGGACTCTCTATATAATTATCTGCTCAGTATATACAGTGCTGGACTCTCTATATAATTATCTGCTCAGTATATACAGTGCTGGACTCTATATATAATTATCTGCTCAGTATATACAGTGCTGGACTCTCTATATAATTATCTGCTCAGTATATACAGTGCTGGACTCTATATATAATTATGTGCTCAGTATATACAGTGCTGGACTCTCTATATATAATTATCTGCTCAGTATATACAGTGCTGGACTCTATATATATAATTATCTGCTCAGTATATACAGTGCTGGACTATATATATAATTATCTGCTCAGTATATACAGTGCTGGACTCTATATATAATTATCTGCTCAGTATATACAGTGCTGGACTCTATATATAATTATCTGCTCAGTATATACAGTGCTGGACTCTCTATATATAATTATCTGCTCAGTATATACAGTGCTGTACTCTATATATAATTATCTTCTCAGTATATACAGTGCTGGACTCTCTATATATAATTATCTGCTCAGTATATACAGTGCTGGACTCTCTATATAATTATCTTCTCAGTATGTACAGTGCTGGACTCTATATATATAATTATCTGCTCAGTATATACAGTGCTGGACTATATATATAATTATCTGCTCAGTATATACAGTGCTGGACTCTATATATAATTATCTGCTCAGTATATACAGTGCTGGACTCTCTATATATAATTATCTGCTCAGTATATACAGTGCTGTACTCTATATATAATTATCTTCTCAGTATATACAGTGCTGGACTCTCTATATATAATTATCTGCTCAGTATATACAGTGCTGGACTCTCTATATAATTATCTGCTCAGTATATACAGTGCTGGACTCTATATATATAAGTATCTGCTCAGTATATACAGTGCTGGACTATATATATAATTATCTGCTCAGTATATACAGTGCTGGACTATATATATAATTATCTGCTCAGTATATACAGTGCTGGACTCTATATATAATTATCTGCTCAGTATATACAGTGCTGGACTCTCTATATATAATTATCTGCTCAGTATATACAGTGCTGGACTCTCTATATATAATTATCTGCTCAGTATATACAGTGCTGGACTCTATATATATAATTATCTGCTCAGTATATACAGTGCTGGACTCTATATATATAATTATCTGCTCAGTATATACAGTGCTGGACTCTATATATAATTATCTGCTCAGTATATACAGTGCTGGACTCTATATATAATTATCTGCTCAGTATATACAGTGCTGGACTCTATATATAATTATCTGCTCAGTATATACAGTGCTGGACTCTATATATAATTATCTGCTCAGTATATACAGTGCTGGACTCTGTATATAATTATCTGCTCAGTATATACAGTGCTGGACTCTATATATATAATTATCTGCTCAGTATATACAGTGCTGGACTCTCTATATAATTATCTGCTCAGTATATACAGTGCTGGACTCTCTATATAATTATCTGCTCAGTATATACAGTGCTGGACTCTATATATAATTATGTGCTCAGTATATACAGTGCTGGACTCTCTATATATAATTATCTGCTCAGTATATACAGTGCTGGACTCTATATATATAATTATCTGCTCAGTATATACAGTGCTGGACTATATATATAATTATCTGCTCAGTATATACAGTGCTGGACTCTATATATAATTATCTGCTCAGTATATACAGTGCTGGACTCTATATATAATTATCTGCTCAGTATATACAGTGCTGGACTCTCTATATATAATTATCTGCTCAGTATATACAGTGCTGTACTCTATATATAATTATCTTCTCAGTATATACAGTGCTGGACTCTCTATATATAATTATCTGCTCAGTATATACAGTGCTGGACTCTCTATATAATTATCTGCTCAGTATATACAGTGCTGGACTCTATATATATAATTATCTGCTCAGTATATACAGTGCTGGACTCTATATATATAATCATCTGCTCAGTATATACAGTGCTGGACTCTATATATAATTATCTGCTCAGTATATACAGTGCTGGACTCTATATATAATTATCTGCTCAGTATATACAGTGCTGGACTCTATATATAATTATCTGCTCAGTATATACAGTGCTGGACTCTATATATAATTATCTGCTCAGTATATACAGTGCTGGACTCTATATATATAATTATCTGCTCAGTATATACAGTGCTGGACTCTATATATATATAATTATCTGCTCAGTATATACAGTGCTGGACTCTATATATATATAATTATCTGCTCAGTATATACAGTGCTGGACTCTCTATATAATTATCTGCTCAGTATATACAGTGCTGGACTCTATATATAATTATCTGATCAGTATATACAGTGCTGGACTCTCTATATATAATTATCTGCTCAGTATATACAGTGCTGGACTCTCTATATATAATTATCTGCTCAGTATATACAGTGCTGGACTCTATATATATAATTATCTGTTCAGTATATACAGTTCTGGACTCTATATATAATTATCTGCTCAGTATATACAGAGCTGGACTCTCTATATAATTATCTGCTCAGTATATACAGTGCTGGACTCTATATATAATTTTCTGCTCAGTATATACAGTGCTGGACTCTATATATAATTATCTGCTCAGTATATACAGTGCTGGACTCTCTATATATAATTATCTGCTCAGTATATACAGTGCTGGACTCTATATATAATTATCTGTTCAGTATATACAGTGCTGGACTCTATATATAATTATCTGCTCAGTATATACAGTGCTGGACTCTATATATATATATAATTATCTGCTCAGTATATACAGTGCTGGACTCTCTATATAATTATCTGCTCAGTATATACAGTGCTGGACTCTATATATATAATTATCTGCTCAGTATATACAGTGCTGGACTCTATATATATAATTATCTGCTCAGTATATACAGTGCTGGACTCTATAGATAATTATCTGCTCAGTATATACAGTGCTGGACTCTATATATATAATTATCTGCTCAGTATATACAGTGCTTGACTCTATATATAATTATCTGCTCAGTATATACAGTGCTGGACTATATATATAATTATCTGCTCAGTATATACAGTGCTGGACTCTATATATAATTATCTGCTCAGTATATACAGTGCTGGACTCTCTATATAATTATCTGCTCAGTATATACAGTGCTGGACTCTATATATAATTATCTGCTCAGTATATACAGTGCTGGACTCTATATATAATTATCTGCTCAGTATATACAGTGCTGGACTCTCTATATAATTATCTGCTCAGTATATACAGTGCTGGACTCTATATATATATATAATTATCTGCTCAGTATATACAGTGCTGGACTCTATATATAATTATCTGCTCAGTATATACAGTGCTGGACTCTATATATAATTATCTGCTCAGTATATACAGTGCTGGACTCTATATATAATTATCTGCTCAGTATATACAGTGCTGGACTCTATATATAATTATCTGCTCAGTATATACAGTGCTGGACTCTATATATATAATTATCTGCTCAGTATATACAGTGCTGGACTCTATATATAATTATCTGCTCAGTATATACAGTGCTGGACTCTATATATAATTATCTGCTCAGTATATACAGTGCTGGACTCTATATATAATTATCTGCTCAGTATATACAGTGCTGGACTCTATATATAATTATCTGCTCAGTATATACAGTGCTGGACTCTATATATAATTATCTGCTCAGTATATACAGTGCTGGACTCTATATATAATTATCTGCTCAGTATATACAGTGCTGGACTCTATATATAATTATCTGCTCAGTATATACAGTGCTGGACTCTATATATAATTATCTGCTCAGTATATACAGTGCTGGACTCTGTATATAATTATCTGCTCAGTATATACAGTGCTGGACTCTATATATAATTATCTGCTCAGTATATACAGTGCTGGACTCTATATATAATTATCTGCTCAGTATATACAGTGCTGGACTCTATATATAATTATCTGCTCAGTATATACAGTGCTGGACTCTATATATATAATTATCTGCTCAGTATATACAGTGCTGGACTCTATATATAATTATCTGCTCAGTATATACAGTGCTGGACTCTCTATATATAATTATCTGCTCAGTATATACAGTGCTGGACTCTATATATAATTATCTGCTCAGTATATACAGTGCTGGACTCTATATATAATTATCTGCTCAGTATATACAGTGCTGGACTCTTTATATAATTATCTGCTCAGTATATAGTGCTGGACTCTATATATAATTATCTGCTCAGTATATACAGTGCTGGACTCTCTATATAATTATCTGCTCAGTATATACAGTGCTGGACTCTATATATAATTATCTGCTCAGTATATACAGTGCTGGACTCTCTATATAATTATCTGCTCAGTATATACAGTGCTGGACTCTATATATAATTATCTGCTCAGTATATACAGTGCTGGACTCTTTATATAATTATCTGCTCAGTATATACAGTGCTGGACTATATATATAATTATCTGCTCAGTATATACAGTGCTGGACTCTATATATATAATTATCTGCTCAGTATATACAGTGCTGGACTCTATATATAATTATCTGCTCAGTATATACAGTGCTGGACTCTATATATAATTATCTGCTCAGTATATACAGTGCTGGACTCTATATATAATTATCTGCTCAGTATATACAGTGCTGGACTCTATATATAATTATCTGCTCAGTATATACAGTGCTGGACTCTATATATAATTATCTGCTCAGTATATACAGTGCTGGACTCTATATATATAATTATCTGCTCAGTATATACAGTGCTGGACTCTTTATATAATTATCTGCTCAGTATATACAGTGCTGGACTCTATATATAATTATCTGCTCAGTATATACAGTGCTGGACTATATATATAATTATCTGCTCAGTATATACAGTTCTGGACTCTATATATAATTATCTGCTCAGTATATACAGTGCTGGACTCTATATATAATTATCTGCTCAGTATATACAGTGCTGGACTCTGTATATAATTATCTGCTCAGTATATACAGTGCTGGACTCTCTATATATAATTATCTGCTCAGTATATACAGTGCTGGACTCTATATATAATTATCTGCTCAGTATATACAGTGCTGGACTCTATATATAATTATCTGCTCAGTATATACAGTGCTGGACTCTCTATATAATTATCTGCTCAGTATATACAGTGCTGGACTCTATATATAATTATCTGCTCAGTATATACAGTGCTGTACTCTATATATAATTATCTGCTCAGTATATACAGTGCTGGACTCTATATATAATTATCTGCTCAGTATATACAGTGCTGGACTCTATATATAATTATCTGCTCAGTATATACAGTGCTGGACTCTATATATATAATTATCTGCTCAGTATATACAGTGCTGGACTCTCTATATAATTATCTGCTCAGTATATACAGTGCTGGACTCTCTATATAATTATCTGCTCAGTATATACAGTGCTGGACTCTATATATAATTATCTGCTCAGTATATACAGTGCTGGACTCTCTATATAATTATCTGCTCAGTATATACAGTGCTGGACTCTATATATAATTATGTGCTCAGTATATACAGTGCTGGACTCTCTATATATAATTATCTGCTCAGTATATACAGTGCTGGACTCTATATATATAATTATCTGCTCAGTATATACAGTGCTGGACTATATATATAATTATCTGCTCAGTATATACAGTGCTGGACTCTATATATAATTATCTGCTCAGTATATACAGTGCTGGACTCTATATATAATTATCTGCTCAGTATATACAGTGCTGGACTCTCTATATATAATTATCTGCTCAGTATATACAGTGCTGTACTCTATATATAATTATCTTCTCAGTATATACAGTGCTGGACTCTCTATATATAATTATCTGCTCAGTATATACAGTGCTGGACTCTCTATATAATTATCTTCTCAGTATGTACAGTGCTGGACTCTATATATATAATTATCTGCTCAGTATATACAGTGCTGGACTATATATATAATTATCTGCTCAGTATATACAGTGCTGGACTCTATATATAATTATCTGCTCAGTATATACAGTGCTGGACTCTCTATATATAATTATCTGCTCAGTATATACAGTGCTGTACTCTATATATAATTATCTTCTCAGTATATACAGTGCTGGACTCTCTATATATAATTATCTGCTCAGTATATACAGTGCTGGACTCTCTATATAATTATCTGCTCAGTATATACAGTGCTGGACTCTATATATATAAGTATCTGCTCAGTATATACAGTGCTGGACTATATATATAATTATCTGCTCAGTATATACAGTGCTGGACTATATATATAATTATCTGCTCAGTATATACAGTGCTGGACTCTATATATAATTATCTGCTCAGTATATACAGTGCTGGACTCTCTATATATAATTATCTGCTCAGTATATACAGTGCTGGACTCTCTATATATAATTATCTGCTCAGTATATACAGTGCTGGACTCTATATATATAATTATCTGCTCAGTATATACAGTGCTGGACTCTATATATATAATTATCTGCTCAGTATATACAGTGCTGGACTCTATATATAATTATCTGCTCAGTATATACAGTGCTGGACTCTATATATAATTATCTGCTCAGTATATACAGTGCTGGACTCTATATATAATTATCTGCTCAGTATATACAGTGCTGGACTCTATATATAATTATCTGCTCAGTATATACAGTGCTGGACTCTGTATATAATTATCTGCTCAGTATATACAGTGCTGGACTCTATATATATAATTATCTGCTCAGTATATACAGTGCTGGACTCTCTATATAATTATCTGCTCAGTATATACAGTGCTGGACTCTCTATATAATTATCTGCTCAGTATATACAGTGCTGGACTCTATATATAATTATGTGCTCAGTATATACAGTGCTGGACTCTCTATATATAATTATCTGCTCAGTATATACAGTGCTGGACTCTATATATATAATTATCTGCTCAGTATATACAGTGCTGGACTATATATATAATTATCTGCTCAGTATATACAGTGCTGGACTCTATATATAATTATCTGCTCAGTATATACAGTGCTGGACTCTATATATAATTATCTGCTCAGTATATACAGTGCTGGACTCTCTATATATAATTATCTGCTCAGTATATACAGTGCTGTACTCTATATATAATTATCTTCTCAGTATATACAGTGCTGGACTCTCTATATATAATTATCTGCTCAGTATATACAGTGCTGGACTCTCTATATAATTATCTGCTCAGTATATACAGTGCTGGACTCTATATATATAATTATCTGCTCAGTATATACAGTGCTGGACTCTATATATATAATCATCTGCTCAGTATATACAGTGCTGGACTCTATATATAATTATCTGCTCAGTATATACAGTGCTGGACTCTATATATAATTATCTGATCAGTATATACAGTGCTGGACTCTATATATATAATTATCTGCTCAGTATATACAGTGCTGGACTATATATATAATTATCTGCTCAGTATATACAGTGCTGGACTCTATATATAATTATCTGCTCAGTATATACAGTGCTGGACTCTCTATATATAATTATCTGCTCAGTATATACAGTGCTGTACTCTATATATAATTATCTTCTCAGTATATACAGTGCTGGACTCTCTATATATAATTATCTGCTCAGTATATACAGTGCTGGACTCTCTATATAATTATCTGCTCAGTATATACAGTGCTGGACTCTATATATATAATTATCTGCTCAGTATATACAGTGCTGGACTATATATATAATTATCTGCTCAGTATATACAGTGCTGGACTCTATATATAATTATCTGCTCAGTATATACAGTGCTGGACTCTCTATATATAATTATCTTCTCAGTATATACAGTGCTGGACTCTCTATATATAATTATCTGCTCAGTATATACAGTGCTGGACTCTATATATAATTATCTGCTCAGTATATACAGTGCTGGACTCTCTATATATAATTATCTGCTCAGTATATACAGTGCTGGACTCTATATATAATTATCTGCTCAGTATATACAGTGCTGGACTCTCTATATAATTATCTTCTCAGTATATACAGTGCTGGACTCTATATATAATTATCTGCTCAGTATATACAGTGCTGGACTCTATATATAATTATCTGCTCAGTATATACAGTGCTGGACTCTATATAATTATCTGCTCAGTATATACAGTGCTGGACTCTATATATAATTATCTGCTCAGTATATACAGTGCTGGACTCTATATATAATTATCTGCTGAGTATATACAGTGCTGGACTCTATATATAATTATCTGCTCAGTATATACAGTGCTGGACTCTGTATATAATTATCTGCTCAGTATATACAGTGCTGGACTCTATATATAATTATCTGCTCAGTATATACAGTGCTGGACTCTATATATATAATTATCTGCTCAGTATATACAGTGCTGGACTCTATATATATAATTATCTGCTCAGTATATACAGTGCTGGACTCTATATAATTATCTGTTCAGTATATACAGTGCTGGACTCTATATATATAATTATCTGCTCAGTATATACAGTGCTGTACTCTATATATAATTATCTGCTCAGTATATACAGTGCTGGACTCTATATATAATTATCTGCTCAGTATATACAGTGCTGGACTCTATATATAATTATCTGCTCAGTATATACAGTGCTGGACTCTATATATAATTATCTGCTGAGTATATACAGTGCTGGACTCTATATATAATTATCTGCTCAGTATATACAGTGCTGGACTCTGTATATAATTATCTGCTCAGTATATACAGTGCTGGACTCTATATATATATAATTATCTGCTCAGTATATACAGTGCTGGACTCTATATATAATTATCTGCTCAGTATATACAGTGCTGGACTCTATATATAATTATCTGCTCAGTATATACAGTGCTGGACTCTGTATATAATTATCTGCTCAGTATATACAGTGCTGGACTCTATATATAATTATCTGCTCAGTATATACAGTGCTGGACTCTATATATATATAATTATCTGCTCAGTATATACAGTGCTGGACTCTATATATAATTATCTGCTCAGTATATACAGTGCTGGACTCTATATATAATTATCTGCTCAGTATATACAGTGCTGGACTCTGTATATAATTATCTGCTCAGTATATACAGTGCTGGACTCTGTATATAATTATCTGCTCAGTATATACAGTGCTGGACTCTCTATATAATTATCTGCTCAGTATATACAGTGCTGGACTCTATATATATAATTATCTGCTCAGTATATACAGTGCTGGACTCTCTATATAATTATCTGCTCAGTATATACAGTGCTGGACTCTATATATATAATTATCTGCTCAGTATATACAGTGCTGGACTCTCTATATAATTATCTGCTGAGTATATACAGTGCTGGACTCTGTATATAATTATCTGCTCAGTATATACAGTGCTGGACTCTATATATATATAATTATCTGCTCAGTATATACAGTGCTGGACTCTATATATATATAATTATCTGCTCAGTATATACAGTGCTGGACTCTATATATATATAATTATCTGCTCAGTATATACAGTGCTGGACTCTATATATATATAATTATCTGCTCAGTATATACAGTGCTGGACTCTCTATATAATTATCTGCTCAGTATATACAGTGCTGGACTATATATATAATTATCTGCTCAGTATATACAGTGCTGGACTCTATATATAATTATCTGCTCAGTATATACAGTGCTGGACTATATATATAATTATCTGCTCAGTATATACAGTGCTGGACTCTATATATAATTATCTGCTCAGTATATACAGTGCTGGACTCTATATATAATTATCTGCTCAGTATATACAGTGCTGGACTCTATATATAATTATCTGCTCAGTATATACAGTGCTGGACTCTATATATAATTATGTGCTCAGTATATACAGTGCTGGACTCTCTATATATAATTATCTGCTCAGTATATACAGTGCTGGACTCTATATATATAATTATCTGCTCAGTATATACAGTGCTGGACTCTCTATATAATTATCTGCTCAGTATATACAGTGCTGGACTCTATATATAATTATCTGCTCAGTATATACAGTGCTGGACTCTATATATAATTATCTGCTCAGTATATACAGTGCTGGACTCTCTATATAATTATCTGCTCAGTATATACAGTGCTGGACTCTCTATATATAATTATCTGCTCAGTATATACAGTGCTGGACTCTATATATAATTATCTGCTCAGTATATACAGTGCTGGACTCTCTATATATAATTATCTGCTCAGTATATACAGTGCTGGACTCTATATATAATTATCTGCTCAGTATATACAGTGCTGGACTCTCTATATAATTATCTGCTTAGTATATACAGTGCTGGACTCTATATATAATTATCTGCTCAGTATATACAGTGCTGGACTCTATATATAATTATCTGCTCAGTATATACAGTGCTGGACTCTATATATAATTATCTGCTCAGTATATACAGTGCTGGACTCTATATATAATTATCTGATCAGTATATACAGTGCTGGACTCTATATATAATTATCTGCTCAGTATATACAGTGCTGGACTCTATATATAATTATCTGCTCAGTATATACAGTGCTGGACTCTATATATAATTATCTGCTCAGTATATACAGTGCTGGACTCTATATATAATTATCTGCTCAGTATATACAGTGCTGGACTCTATATATAATTATCTGCTCAGTATATACAGTGCTGGACTCTCTATATATAATTATCTGCTCAGTATATACAGTGCTGGACTCTCTATATAATTATCTGCTTAGTATATACAGTGCTGGACTCTATATATAATTATCTGCTCAGTATATACAGTGCTGGACTCTATATATAATTATCTGCTCAGTATATACAGTGCTGGACTCTATATATAATTATCTGCTCAGTATATACAGTGCTGGACTCTATATATAATTATCTGATCAGTATATACAGTGCTGGACTCTATATATAATTATCTGCTCAGTATATACAGTGCTGGACTCTCTATATAATTATCTGCTTAGTATATACAGTGCTGGACTCTATATATAATTATCTGCTCAGTATATACAGTGCTGGACTCTATATATAATTATCTGCTCAGTATATACAGTGCTGGACTCTATATATATAATTATCTGCTCAGTATATACAGTGCTGGACTCTATATATATAATTATCTGCTCAGTATACACAGTGCTGGACTCTATATATAATTATCTGCTCAGTATATACAGTGCTGGACTCTATATATATAATTATCTGCTCAGTATATACAGTGCTGGACTCTGTATATAATTATCTGTTCAGTATATACAGAGCTGGACTCTCTATATATAATTATCTGCTCAGTATATACAGTGCTGGACTCTGTATATAATTATCTGCTCAGTATATACAGTGCTGGACTCTACAGGGAGTGCAGAATTATTAGGCAAGTTGTATTTTTGAGGATTAATTTTATTATTGAACAACAACCATGTTCTCAATGAACCCAAAAAACTCATTAATATCAAAGCTGAATTTTTTTGGAAGTAGTTTTTAGTTTGTTTTTAGTTTTAGCTATTTTAGGGGGATATCTGTGTGTGCAGGTGACTATTACTGTGCATAATTATTAGGCAACTTAACAAAAAATAAATATATACCCATTTCAATTATTTATTTTTACCAGTGAAACCAATATAACATCTCAACATTCACAAATATACATTTCTGACATTCAAAAACAAAACAAAAACAAATCAGTGACCAATATAGCCACCTTTCTTTGAAAGGACACTCAAAAGCCTGCCATCCATGGATTCTGTCAGTGTTTTGATCTGTTCACCATCAACATTGCGTGCAGCAGCAACCACAGCCTCCCAGACACTGTTCAGAGAGGTGTACTGTTTTCCCTCCTTGTAAATCTCACATTTGATGATGGACCACAGGTTCTCAATGGGGTTCAGATCAGGTGAACAAGGAGGCCATGTCATTAGATTTTCTTCTTTTATACCCTTTCTTGCCAGCCACGCTGTGGAGTACTTGGACGCGTGTGATGGAGCATTGTCCTGCATGAAAATCATGTTTTTCTTGAAGGATGCAGACTTCTTCCTGTACCACTGCTTGAAGAAGGTGTCTTCCAGAAACTGGCAGTAGGACTGGGAGTTGAGCTTGACTCCATCCTCAACCCGAAAAGGCCCCACAAGCTCATCTTTGATGATACCAGCCCAAACCAGTACTCCACCTCCACCTTGCTGGCGTCTGAGTCGGACTGGAGCTCTCTGCCCTTTACCAATCCAGCCACGGGCCCATCCATCTGGCCCATCAAGACTCACTCTCATTTCATCAGTCCATAAAACCTTAGAAAAATCAGTCTTGAGATATTTCTTGGCCCAGTCTTGACGTTTCAGCTTGTGTGTCTTGTTCAGTGGTTGTCGTCTTTCAGCCTTTCTTACCTTGGCCATGTCTCTGAGTATTGCACACCTTGTGCTTTTGGGCACTCCAGTGATGTTGCAGCTCTAAAATATGGCCAAACTGGTGGCAAGTGGCATCTTGGCAGCTGCACGCTTGACTTTTCTCAGTTCATGGGCAGTTATTTTGCGCCTTGGTTTTTCCACACGCTTCTTGCGACCCTGTTGACTATTTTGAATGAAACGCTTGATTGTTCGATGATCACGCTTCAGAAGCTTTGCAATTTTAAGAGTGCTGCATCCCTCTGCAAGATATCTCACTATTTTTGACTTTTCTGAGCCTGTCAAGTCCTTCTTTTGACCCATTTTGCCAAAGGAAAGGAAGTTGCCTAATAATTATGCACACCTGATATAGGGTGTTGATGTCATTAGACCACACCCCTTCTCATTACAGAGATGCACATCACCTAATATGCTTAATTGGTAGTAGGCTTTCGAGCCTATACAGCTTGGAGTAAGACAACATGCATAAAGAGGATGATGTGGTCAAAATACTCATTTGCCTAATAATTCTGCACGCAGTGTATATATAATTATCTGCTCAGTATATACAGTGCTGGACTCTATATATAATTATCTGCTCAGTATATACAGTGCTGGACTCTATATATAATTTTATTTCAAGACACGGAGGCTCCTATTGCTATATCTTCCTTTACTACAAAACCACAGCAGCAAAGAAAAAACTTAAGAGATTAGCATATCTCCATGGTAACAAACCCCTCCCACATGCTCCCCTATATATAGTCTCTGTCACAGGAAACCCTCCTCTTTCTTGGCGGATGCCACAGCTAAGTACTTCACTGTGTCATTTTTTCTAATGTTATGCATAGTAGATATATATAGTTCTTTCCATTACAGGGCGCACTCTTCTTTATTCACTAACTTAATTTCTGTCAGTTTATTGTTTTTCTCTGGTTTATTTGCCCAGGTAGTTTGGTTCACTTCTCGGCGGCCATTTTATCACCTGTCACTTATCTTTCCTTTGAGCGCGCGTTTCCACTAAGCCACGCCCCCTCTTTTTTCTGAGGTGAATTTATTCCCCGCATCGCTTCAGATAGAACTGCTCTGCGTCTTGTGGGGTAACTCACCCCGTTTATTTGTGTGCCTTTTCTTTCAGCTACCCCATACTTTATAGTTTATAATAGTGACATTTATCACTAAACCCAGGCCCATTAATTATTCATTTACTGTATCCTACATAGGCTATTATGGCTCATACCCCATCTAAACAGTCTATGGCAGAGGATTCTGAGGTAGAATTTCACTCCCCTGCTACAGCTCCTACATTTAGTGGAGCCCCTTTAATGTTAGAACCTTCCCATGTGGATATCCTACAACGCTCTGTGTCAGAGGCTATTATGGCGGCAATGGGATCCATGTCCCATTCCCTATCCAGGTCAATTGCTGATGCACTCATAGTTCCACCCCCCCACCCAGGGTTGACACCCAATCAGGTACTGCTTCCCATCCAACCTCCAGAACCGAATTGATTGGTGTGTCCAAAGCCACCCATGATAGCGCACCAGAATCGCGCAAAAGAGCCTATTCCCGCCAGGCAGAAAAGGCGAGGAGCTGGAAATGTGCCAGAGCACAACTAGAGTCAGATTCAGGATCCGAAATTGGTTCCGACTACGAGGAGGTTAGGTTCGAGGATGAGGAATTCCCAGATGCAGACCTGTCTGACTCCCCATCTGCTCGGCCCATTAATAGTTCCGCTACTGCGGCAGGACCGTTTACTTCTCAAGCTGCATCAGGTTCATCGGGCCCTTTGACCGACCCCTCTGGGGAGCCATTATTTGACCCCGACTCACTACACCATCCAAGATCGGCTGAATGGCTACCGCTGAATCATGTAGCCCAATATCTGGAATCCAGAGTCCGCTGCCCTCTCAGTAAGGAGGCACGTAAAAAGCTCAAAGCCGAATGCCCGCGGCCTTTAATAGCAAACAAAGTTTGCGATACACCAGCAGTAGACCCTAAGATGGTCCAATTTCTTTCCAAAACTGGCTGGAGTCCTAGGAGAGGCCTAGATTCTGCTCTTCGGGCGTGCCAGGACAAGCTCCTGGACGTCTTTGGGCCCCTAGCCAAGATTTTCGAATTGGCCGAGACCGCTAGAGCGGCTAATGAATTTGTGGACCCTGAGGTCCTCCGTGGTTGGACACAACGTGCCATTTGTATAGCCGGGAATGTTAACACTTCCCTTTCAATCGAGAGACGTAAGGCGATCTTATTTAAGATCGAGCCAAAATTATCTAATCTGGCCCTATCCGAAGCAGGTAGTGAGGCACAAGGTCTCCTTTTTGGCGACTCATTTATAAAAGATATGAGCAAATATGTTGGAGCATTTACAGCCCTTGACAAGGCCCAATCCTCTATGAGGAGGGTTTTCCATCCTCGTTTTTCACACAGGGCCGGCAGTTCCAGGGGCCGTCTGTCCGGCCGCTCCTCATTACAGACCCGGGGCTCGGGTCGAGGTTCCTACAACCACCGCTCCTTCTCTGAAAGATCCTCATTCCAGGATTCCAAACAACCATCGGGTTTCTTCCCATCACGAGGTGCTCCCAATCATAGAGGCTTCCGTGGAGGCTCCAGCTCCGGTCGCCCTTTCGGTAAGTGTACCTCCATTTCTTTCTTCTCCAATTTGTGTAGGGGGCAGACTCCGACATTTTTCTCGTCTTTGGTCCACCATCACCACGGACACTTGGGTGCTCTCCACAATTCTTGGTTTCCAAATAGAGTTGGTAAGTCTTCCGAGTCTCCCCTTCCCTCCCCACCCTATGATCACCCCATCAGACACCCTATTTCATATAGACAGGGAGCTGATGGACCTGCTCAGAAAGGAAGCGATCGAACGTGCACCAAATTTCCCTGGGGGTGTCCTGAGCACTATCTTTCTGGTACACAAGAAGGGCGGCCAAATGCGTCCCGTCATCAACCTGCGCCCCGTAAACAGTTTTGTAAGGTATCGACACTTCAAGATGGAGGGCATCCATCTTCTCAGGGATCTTCTACTAAAAGGGGATTGGATGGTAAAACTCGACCTAAAGGACGCATACCTCACTGTCCCAGTAGAAGAATCCTCCAGAGACCTACTTCGGTTTCTGTGGAAGGGAGAAACTTGGCGCTTCACTTGCCTGCCCTTCGGCCTCTCGTCGGCTCCATGGTGTTTCACCAAACTCATGCGGCCGGTAGTAGCATGGCTTCGCAGTCGAGGAATTCGACTAATTATCTACCTGGACGACATCCTTTTATTGGCCCAGGACAGACATACCCTTCTATCACATCTGGAACTCACTTAGAACCTGTTAACCGGGTTAGGATTCCTCATCAATTACGACAAGTCCGTTTTGACCCCAGCACGGACAATGGAATTCCTAGGGTTTTCTGTGAATTCGGTAACAGAAACCCTCAGTCTTCCGACAACAAAGATCAAGGAGATTCGCAAGGAATTACGCAGAACACTGGAAATACCACAAATTTCCCTTCGACATCTGGCTCGGATCATCGGCCCCCTATCCTCCTCCATCCAGGACGTTTTTCCAGCCCCCTTTACATTACCGGGCCCTTCAACGCCTGAAGACGGCCCATTTACACAGGGGAGCCACCTACGCGGATCTTATTTGTCTAGACGACGAAACTCGGGACGAAATCCGTTGGTGGATCTGCAATCTCCAAGCCTGGAATGGGAAGGCGATTTGCGGTCCTCGTCCGGATTTTACAGTGGATTCCGATGCCAGCCTCCTCGGCTGGGGGGCCCACTGCGAAGGCATTTCTACCGGAGGTCCTTGGTCGATGGAGGAATCTCCTCTGCACATCAATGCTTTGGAGCTCCTGGCGGGCTCATTCGCCATTCGCAGTTTTGCGAAAGACATGATCAGAACTTGCATTCGACTACGCATGGACAACGTCTCCGCTGTCCGTTATGTCAATGCCATGGGCGGTACACATGAGCCGGGAACTTACAGTGGTGGCGGAATATATTCCAGGATTACACAACGTTCAGGCGGACTGGAGCTCACGCTATCTCAGGGATGCCAGGAATTGGAGATTAAACTCGCAGGTGTTCTCTGCCATCTCCTCAGTCTGGGGTCCTGTTTACATCGACCTCTTTGCTTCCCGTTTGAACAAACAATTACCGAGATTCTTCAGTTGGCGCCCCCGGACCCGGAAGCGGAAGCTGTGGACGCATTCCTTCAGGACTGGTCCGAAGACCTCCACTACGCGTTTCCGCCGTTCTCAATGATCCCGAGAACCCTGAGTCAAGTTTGTTTCCAATCAGCAGAGATCATCTTGATTGTTCCGTTCTGGACCACTCAGTCGTGGTTTCCCAACCTTTTGGAGCTTCTCATCCTTCCTCCTTTTCTCTTGCCAGATTGTCCAGATCTTCTCTTAGGTCCGGGAGACGTTCAACACCCTCTTCTTCTGGAGGGTTCTCTTCGACTACTAGCTTGCAGAGTATCAGGCGTTCCCACGAAGGCCGCGACCTTTCGGAAGCAACTTGGAGATTACTGGAGGAGCCTTGGGCTCCCAGCACCAGACGGGTTTATAAAGCAGCCTGGAGATCTTGGTCTAGTTGGTGCGTGGACCGGAGTCTGGATCCCGTTTCGGCCCCTGTAGTGGACATCTTGAGTTTTCTTACTTCCCTATTCGAGGATGGTAAGGCCTATCGGACTATAAATCTTTTCAGATCCGCCATTTCCTCTTTTCACCAGGGTTTCGAAGGCCGTCCAGCTGGACAACACCCATTGGTCTGTCGCTTACTCAAGGGTTCCAGGATGTCCCGTCCTCCCAGACCACGTTTTTCTGCCACATGGGACGTTTCTTTGGTTTTAAATTTCTTCTCTTCCTGGCCTTCCAACTCCGAACTTTCATTACGTCAATTGTCGGCTAAGCTAGTCACTTTGTTCTGTCTTATCTCTTGCAAGAGAGTTTCTGACGTGAGAGCTTTAGATTATGACGCCAGATTTTTCTCTCCTGAAGGAGTCACTTTTGACATTTCTCGTCGAACTAAGACCCAGATTCGCTCCGTTTCTTTTCCTTGTTTTCCGGCGGTTCCCGCTCTCTGTCCGGTATCTTGTTTACGGGAATATGAGTCTCGAACCTTATCTCATCGTTCCAACGAGGTCCCTCAATTGTTCCTTTCTTATCGCCATCCGTTCGCCCCGGTCTCCACCACGACTTTGGCCAGGTGGGTGAAATGGCTCATGTCTTTGGCAGGCGTTGACACTTCCGTATTCACTGCTCATTCTACTCGGAGCGCGTCTTCCACTTCTATGATGGCAGCAGGTGCTCGTCTGGAAGACGTTATGAAAATTGCAGACTGGTCCAGGGTATCAACTTTCAGAGAATTTTACTTTCGCCCTACTCAACATGTATTTTCTTCTGTTATTGGACAGCTTTAAACTCGCAATAGGAGCCTCCGTGGCTTGAAATAAAATTGGATGATTTTACTAATTTATGACGTAAAGTCATGATTTTATTAAAGAGACGGAGGCGAGTATTGCCCCCCCTCATTTTCTTATTTCCCTCCGTTGTCACATTAATTAATATATTTATCTTACTATTTTGCTTTTGTATTGATTACTTTATGCTTACTATTTATCATGTTGTTTACTGCTTTGCATATATATTTTATTTTAAAGGAGACTAGTATCCCCTCTATGTGATTTCCTGTTTCTGTTCTTTCTTCCAGTGTGACTTAATCATCTTTATTGGCTGGATTACATATGATCTACGTTCCTAGTTTCCAGTTACAGCATCGCAGTTCCAGTTCCTCCGGTTTCTCTAATTCTGTTTTCCAAGGTTCATGAAGAGTTGGAGTGGCATCCGCCAAGAAAGAGGAGGGTTTCCTGTGACAGAGACTATATATAGGGGACCATGTGGGAGGGGTTTGTTACCATGGAGATATGCTAATCTCTTAAGTTTTTTTCTTTGCTGCTGCGGTTTTGTAGTAAGGGAAGATATAGCAATACTCGCCTCCGTGTCTTTAATAAAATCATGACTTTACGTTATAAATTAGTAAAATCATCCAATTATCTGCTCAGTATATACAGTGCTGGACTCTATATATAATTATCTGCTCAGTATATACAGTGCTGGACTCTATATATAATTATCTGCTCAGTATATACAGTGCTGGACTCTATATATAATTATCTGCTCAGTATATACAGTGCTGGACTCTATATAATTATCTGCTCGGTATATACAGTGCTGGACTCTATATATAATTATCTGCTCAGTATATACAGTGCTGGACTCTATATATATAATTATCTGCTCAGTATATACAGTGCTGGACTCTATATATAATTATCTGCTCAGTATATACAGTGCTTGACTCTATATATAATTATCTGCTCAGTATATACAGTGCTGGACTCTATATATAATTATCTGCTCAGTATATACAGTGCTGGACTCTATATATAATTATCTGCTCAGTATATACAGTGCTTGACTCTATATATAATTATCTGCTCAGTATATACAGTGCTGGACTCTATATATAATTATCTGCTCAGTATATACAGTGCTGGACTCTATATATAATTATCTGCTCAGTATATACAGTGCTGGACTCTATATATAATTATCTGCTCAGTATATACAGTGCTGGACTCTATATATAATTATCTGCTCAGTATATACAGTGCTGGACTCTATATATAATTATCTGCTCAGTATATACAGTGCTGGACTCTATATATAATTATCTGCTCAGTATATACAGTGCTGGACTCTCTATATAATTATCTGCTCAGTATATACAGTGCTGGACTCTATATATATAATTATCTGCTCAGTATATACAGTGCTGGACTCTCTATATATAATTATCTGCTCAGTATATACAGTGCTGGACTCTCTATATAATTATCTGCTCAGTATATACAGTGCTGGACTCTATATATAATTATCTGCTCAGTATATACAGTGCTGGACTCTATATATAATTATCTGCTCAGTATATACAGTGCTGGACTCTATATATAATTATCTGCTCAGTATATACAGTGCTGGACTCTCTATATATAATTATCTGCTCAGTATATACAGTGCTGGACTCTCTATATATAATTATCTGCTCAGTATATACAGTGCTGGACTCTATATATAATTATCTGCTCAGTATATACAGTGCTGGACTCTATATATAATTATCTGATCAGTATATACAGTGCTGGACTCTCTATATATAATTATCTGCTCAGTATATACAGTGCTGGACTCTCTATATATAATTATCTGTTCAGTATATACAGTGCTGGACTCTATATATAATTATCTGCTCAGTATATACAGTGCTGGACTCTATATATATAATTATCTGCTCAGTATATACAGTGCTGGACTCTATATATAATTATCTGTTCAGTATATACAGTGCTGGACTCTATATATAATTATCTGCTCAGTATATACAGTGCTGGACTCTATATATAATTATCTGCTCAGTATATACAGTGCTGGACTCTATATATAATTATCTGCTCAGTATATACAGTGCTAAACTCTATATATATATATATAATTATCTGCTCAGTATATACAGTGCTGGACTCTATATATATAATTATCTGCTCAGTATATACAGTGCTGGACTCTATATATATAATTATCTGTTCAGTATATACAGTGCTGGACTCTATATATAATTATCTGCTCAGTATATACAGTGCTGGACTCTATATATAATTATCTGCTCAGTATATACAGTGCTGGACTCTCTATATATAATTATCTGCTCAGTATATACAGTGCTGGACTCTGTATATAATTATCTGCTCAGTATATACAGTGCTGGACTCTATATATATATAATTATCTGCTCAGTATATACAGTGCTGGACTCTATATATAATTATCTGCTCAGTATATACAGTGCTGGACTCTATATATAATTATCTGCTCAGTATATACAGTGCTGGACTCTCTATATATAATTATCTGCTCAGTATATACAGTGCTGGACTCTGTATATAATTATCTGCTCAGTATATACAGTGCTAAACTCTATATATATATAATTATCTGCTCAGTATATACAGTGCTGGACTCTATATATATAATTATCTGCTCAGTATATACAGTGCTGGACTCTATATATATAATTATCTGCTCAGTATATACAGTGCTGGACTCTATATATAATTATCTGCTCAGTATATACAGTGCTGGACTCTATATATAATTATCTGCTCAGTATATACAGTGCTGGACTCTATATATAATTATCTGCTCAGTATATACAGTGCTGGACTCTATATATAATTATCTGCTCAGTATATACAGTGCTGGACTCTATATATAATTATCTGCTCAGTATATACAGTGCTGTACTCTATATATAATTATCTGCTCAGTATATACAGTGCTGGACTCTATATATAATTATCTGCTCAGTATATACAGTGCTGGACTCTATATATAATTATCTGCTCAGTATATACAGTGCTGGACTCTCTATATAATTATCTGCTCAGTATATACAGTGCTGGACTCTTTATATAATTATCTGCTCAGTATATAGTGCTGGACTCTATATATAATTATCTGCTCAGTATATAGTGCTGGACTCTATATATAATTATCTGCTCAGTATATACAGTGCTGGACTCTCTATATAATTATCTGCTCAGTATATACAGTGCTGGACTCTATATATATAATTATCTGATCAGTATATACAGTGCTGGACTCTATATATAATTATCTGCTCGGTATATACAGTTCTAGATTCTCTCTATATATAATTATCTGCTCAGTATATACAGTGCTGGACTCTATATATAATTATCTGCTCAGTATATACAGTGCTGGACTCTCTATATAATTATCTGCTCAGTATATACAGTGCTGGACTCTGTATATAATTATCTGCTCAGTATATAGAGTGCTGGACTCTATATATAATTATCTGCTCAGTATATACAGTGCTGGACTCTATATAATTATCTGCTCAGTATATACAGTGCTGGACTCTATATATAATTATCTGCTCAGTATATACAGTGCTGGACTCTCTATATATAATTATCTGCTCAGTATATACAGTGCTGGACTCTATATATAATTATCTGCTCAGTATATACAGTGCTGGACTCTCTATATATAATTATCTGATCAGTATATACAGTGCTGGACTCTATATATAATTATCTGCTCAGTATATACAGTGCTGGACTCTATATAATTATCTGCTCAGTATATACAGTGCTGGACTCTATATAATTATCTGCTCAGTATATACAGTGCTGGACTCTCTATATATAATTATCTGCTCAGTATATACAGTGCTGGACTCTATATATAATTATCTGCTCAGTATATACAGTGCTGGACTCTATATATAATTATCTGCTCAGTATATACAGTGCTGGACTCTATATATATAATTATCTGCTCAGTATATACAGTGCTGGACTCTCTATATAATTATCTGTTCAGTATATACAGTGCTGGACTCTGTATATAATTATCTGCTCAGTATATACAGTGCTGGACTCTATATAATTATCTGCTCAGTATATACAGTGCTGGACTCTGTATATAATTATCTGCTCAGTATATACAGTGCTGGACTCTATATATAATTATCTGCTCAGTATATACAGTGCTGGACTCTATATAATTATCTGCTCAGTATATACAGTGCTGGACTCTGTATATAATTATCTGCTCAGTATATACAGTGCTGGACTCTCTATATATAATTATCTGCTCAGTATATACAGTGCTGGACTCTATATATAATTATCTGCTCAGTATATACAGTGCTGGACTCTATATATAATTATCTGCTCAGTATATACAGTGCTGGACTCTCTATATATAATTATCTGCTCAGTATATACAGTGCTGGACTCTATATATAATTATCTGATCAGTATATACAGTGCTGGACTCTATATAATTATCTGATCAGTATATACAGTGCTGGACTCTCTATATAATTATCTGCTCAGTATATACAGTGCTGGACTCTATATATATAATTATCTGCTCAGTATATACAGTGCTGGACTCTATATATAATTATCTGCTCAGTATATACAGTGCTGGACTCTATATATATATAATTATCTGCTCAGTATATACAGTGCTAGACTCTATATATAATTATCTGCTCAGTATATACAGTGCTGGACTCTCTATATAATTATCTGTTCAGTATATACAGTGCTGGACTCTGTATATAATTATCTGCTCAGTATATACAGTGCTGGACTCTCTATATATAATTATCTGCTCAGTATATACAGTGCTGGACTCTATATATAATTATCTGCTCAGTATATACAGTGCTGGACTCTATATATATAATTATCTGCTCAGTATATACAGTGCTGGACTCTCTATATATAATTATCTGCTCAGTATATACAGTGCTGGACTCTATATATAATTATCTGCTCAGTATATACAGTGCTGGACTCTCTATATATAATTATCTGCTCAGTATATACAGTGCTGGACTCTATATATAATTATCTGATCAGTATATACAGTGCTGTACTCTATATATAATTATCTGATCAGTATATACAGTGCTGGACTCTGTATATAATTATCTGCTCAGTATATACAGTGCTGGACTCTCTATATATAATTATCTGCTCAGTATATACAGTGCTGGACTCTATATATAATTATCTGTTCAGTATATACAGTGCTGGACTCTATATATAATTATCTGATCAGTATATACAGTGCTGTACTCTATATATAATTATCTGCTCAGTATATACAGTGCTGGACTCTCTATATATAATTATCTGATCAGTATATACAGTGCTGGACTCTATATATAATTATCTGCTCAGTATATACAGTGCTGGACTCTATATATAATTATCTGCTCAGTATATACAGTGCTGGACTCTCTATATAATTATCTGCTCAGTATATACAGTGCTGGACTCTCTATATATAATTATCTGATCAGTATATACAGTGCTGGACTCTATATATAATTATCTGCTCAGTATATACAGTGCTGGACTCTATATATAATTATCTGCTCAGTATATACAGTGCTGGACTCTATATATAATTATCTGCTCAGTATATACAGTGCTGGACTCTATATATAATTATCTGATCAGTATATACAGTGCTGGACTCTATATATAATTATCTGCTCAGTATATACAGTGCTGTACTCTATATATATATAATTATCCGCTCAGTATATACAGTGCTGGACTCAATGATAGAAAACAGAGGGTGGTTATTAACGGTACACACTCAGATTGGGTCACTGTCACTAGTGGGGTACCACAGGGGTCAGTATTGGGGAGGTCACTGTCACTAGTGGAGTACCTCAGGGGTCAATATTGGGCCCTATTCTCTTCAATATATTTATTAATGATCTTGTAGAAGGCTTGCATAGTAAAGTATCAATTTTCGCAGATGACACTAAACTGTGTAAAGTAATTTATACTGAAGAGGACAGTATACTGTATATATACTACAGAGGACAGTATACTGTATATATATATACTACAGAGGACAGTATACTGTGAATATACTACAGAGGACAGTGTACTGTATACATTCTACAGAGGACAGTATACTGTATATACACTACAGAGGACAGTATACTGTATATATATATACTACAGAGGACAGTGTACTGTATATATACTACAGAGGACAGTATACTGTATATATACTACAGAGGACAGTATACTGTATATATATACTACAGAGGAAAGTATACTGTATATATACTACAGAGGACAGTATACTGTGAATATACTACAGAGGACAGTATACTGTATATATACTACAGAGGACAGTATACTGTATATATACTACAGAGGACAGTATACTGTATATATACTACAGAAGACAGTATACTGTATATATACTACAGAGGACAGTATACTGTATATATATACTACAGAGGACAGTATACTGTATATATACTACAGAGGACAGTATACTGTATATATACACTACAGAGGACAGTATACTGTGAATATACTACAGAGGACAGTATACTGTATATATACTACAGAGGACAGTATACTGTGAATATACTACAGAGGACAGTATACTGTATACATACTACAGAGGACAGTATACTGTATATATACTACAGAGGACAGTATACTGTATATATACTACAGAGGACAGTATACTGAATATATACTACAGAGGACAGTATACTGTATATATACTACAGAAGACAGTATACTGTATATATACTACAGAGGACAGTATACTGTATATATATACTACAGAGGACAGTATACTGTATATATACTACAGAGGACAGTATACTGTATATATACACTACAGAGGACAGTATACTGTGAATATACTACAGAGGACAGTATACTGTATATATACTACAGAGGACAGTATACTGTGAATATACTACAGAGGACAGTATACTGTATACATACTACAGAGGACAGTATACTGTATATATACTACAGAGGACAGTATACTGTATATATACTACAGAGGACAGTATACTGTAAATATACTACAGAGGACAGTATACTGTATACATACTACAGAGGACAGTATACTGTATATATACTACAGAGGACAGTATACTGTATATATACTACAGAGGACAGTATACTGTATATATACTACAGAGGACAGTATACTGTATATATACTACAGAGGACAGTATACTGTATATATACTACAGAGGACAGTATACTGTATATACTACAGAGGACAGTATACTGTATACATACTACAGAGGACAGTATACTGTATATATACTACAGAGGACAGTATACTGTATATACTACAGAGGACAGTATACTGTATACATACTACAGAGGACAGTATACTGTATATATACTACAGAGGACAGTATACTGTATATATACTACAGAGGACAGTATACTGTATATATATACTACAGAGGACAGTATACTGTATATATACTACAGAGGACAGTATACTGTATATATACTACAGAGGACAGTATACTGTATATATATACTACAGAGGACAGTATACTGTATATATACTACAGAGGACAGTATACTGTATATACTACAGAGGACAATATACTGTATATATACTACAGAGGACAGTATACTGTATATATATACTACAGAGGACAGTATACTGTATATATACTACAGAGGACAGTATACTGTATTTCCCATTTCGTCCTACGGCAGCACAGAATGGGTTAACTTTGTTCTCATCCGATCCTAGGACCGCCCACCTAGATAATAGGTACAGATTAAAACAATTAACTCATTAGTAGTGACCTATAAAGGTAGCCTCCTCCAGAACCTCCTTGTGTTTTTTTATAGTCCTCATCGGAGGATGAAGCCCACCTATGGATCCACCTTGGATATGGCCGTTTGTACCTTGTTGTTTCCAAGGTCCAGGCCGGAGAGTGGTTACAGCCATGTATGGTTCCCTGGCTCCACTCTCGTCCCGCTTACCTCCCACCTGCGTCCCTTCAGCGTCCGGCCATTGGTTTGGCTGATAAGCGCTGTGCCGCCTCAGGTATTGCCGGCTATCTTCTACTTCCGGTTTCGCAGGTGGAACGCATCGTGGAACGCAGACGCGGCGGCGTCTGACGTCATAGGCGCACGCCCATTCCTTTGGGCGCCAAATTCAAATGTCAGGTATAAAAAGCGGGACTATGCAGAGCTCAGCTGCCCTGGTGCCTAGGCAGCTGAGCTCTAGCGATTTGAAGGTATTTGCCTGTCCTATTGTCAGGCAGTTAACCCCTCATTGCCCTGCTGTTATGTTGAATGATTATACCTTCATTTTTTATTACAGATGTCCTCCACATCCAGCAAGAGGGCTCGCAAGAGCAGACACAGATTGTGTCAGGGTTGTGACCAACCCCTTCCTGATGATTTCCTGCAGGATCTCTGCCTCAGGTGTTTCCAGGACGCACAGGGAACTACACCTGCTAAGAAGAAACAGAGAGCTGAACCTGCACTCTGCATCTCCTGTCTGCAGCCCTTACTGGAAGACCATACCTCTAACATCTGCGAGCAGTGTTCCCATCCAGATGAAACATCAGATGACGACACCACCAAGATGATGTCTCTGTTCAAGGCTTTCCTCAAACAAACTAAATCTAAAAAGTAATCAAAAAAGAGGAGACATCTTCTTCTTCTGTGGATTCACGGTCAGAAGGCGAAGTCTCCTCTAGTTCGGAGTCGCCGGTTCTAGAAGATAACTTTCTATTCAATAAATCTGACACGAATCATCTTATTAAGGAGGTAAAGAGTATCATGGAAACCAGTAAGGAAAAGGCCAGTAGCCATGACGAGGATAATCTCTTCTACTTTCCGAAGAAGAAGGCGTCAGTGTTTCCAGGTCACCCTGTTCTTGATGCAGTTATGCGTAAGGAGTGGGAACATCCAGTGGCAAGGCTGAGCTTAGGCTCCAGATTCAGAGCAGTTTATAAAACAGATCCAGCGGAATCCTCGAGCTGGGAAGGCCCTGCTAGGGTAGACCCAGCAGTGACGAGATTAGCCAGAAAATCATTCTTTCCATCAGATGACTCGGCTTTATTGAAGGACCCTATGGAGAGGAAGGCGGATGGCCTCCTTAAGAGGTCTCACACCTATCTAGCGTCTCTTAATAAAGCGGCCATGGCGTCTGTCCCAGTGGCGCGAGCTCTTAGAGTATGGTTAAGCCATCTTGGCAGGGACATTGAAGACGGTGTCCCCAGAGAAGACCTCCTGAAGCAAATACCTAACCTGAAGCTGGCGGCGGAATTCCTCTGCGATTTCCCAGTAGACACGATAAGGTTTTCGGCGAAGAACATGGCTCTCACCAACTCCATACGAAGATCGCTCTGGTTGAAACTCTGGTCTGGGGATCCATCTTCTAAGAACAATTTATGTTCCCTCCCTTTTGAGCCAGGAGAATTGTTCGGGTCTCACCTGGATAAACTCTTGAAGGCGAATATGGAGGATAAAGTACTAAGTTTTCCTCAAGCCAAGCGGAAGGAGAAACCCAGGAGTTTTCGTTCCTACAGACAGGATCCCAGAAGATCAGGCTATAAAGGTCGCTCAAGCCGAGGAAGAACTGACCGTAGAACTTGGGGTTCGTCTGAGAAACCTAAAAGGAAAACGGAAGAGAATAGGCCTCAGAAGCAGGAATTCTGACGCCAGAATTGTAAGGGTAGGAGGTCGATTATCCCTTTTTCACCGGAGCTGGCTTCAAATTACATCAGACAGCTGGGCTCTGGACATCATACAAAATGGCTACAATCTGGAGTTCAGTCGCGCACCGAAACACAGGTTTACTGTAACCAAACCAAGAGATCCACAGATCTTTCTTTTGTTAAGGGAGTTCATAGAAAAGGGAGCTTTGGAACCAGTTCCAAACGATTCAAAAAACTCCGGAATCTACTCCAGAATTTTCTGCGTACCCAAAGGGAATGGGAAGAGTCGGCTGATCATAGACCTGCGCTACTTAAACCATCATCTAAAGAAAATCCATTTCAAAATGGAGACGATGAGATCCATTGCTGCTGTCCTCAGGAAGAACCTGTTCATGGCTTCTTTAGATCTCAAAGACGCCTATCTGCATGTTCCTATAAATCCACAGTCAAGAAGATTCCTGAGAGTTGCCATCAAAAGAGGAAGAGAAGTTTTGCATTTCCAGTTCAAAGCTCTTCCCTTCGGGTTATGTTCAGCCCCGAGGATCTTCACAAAGATAGCAGTACTTATTGCAGTAGAACTTCGCCTGAGGGGGATCCAGATCTTCCCATACCTAGACGACTGGTTGCTGGTAGCCAGTACGGAGAAACTCCTGCATCAACATCTGGAGCAGACGGTGGACCTCTTACAGTCTGTGGGTTTCCTAATAAATTGGGAAAAATCAGACACGGTCCCAGCAACGTCCAAAATCTTCCTAGGGTTCCTAGTGAATACTGTCACCATGAAGCTCTATCTTCCTATGCCAAAGGTGGAAGCACTGAAGAAGGAAATGAAAACTCTGATGTCCCTCCACTCTCCTTCAGTACGAAGGGTGATGAAGACTCTGGGTCATATGACGTCAGTTTCAGAAGCTGTTCCTTGGGCAAATATCCACAGCAGGGATCTTCAGATGAACATGCTGCGAGCTTGGCGACGCTCCAGACTCCGTTTGGACGCGAGAATAAGGCTGAATCCAGCGACAATTCAGTCCCTCAGATGGTGGTTATGCACAGAAAATATAGTCAAAGGGAAGAGCTCCCAGTTCCTGTCTCCAGTGATCATAACTACGGATGCCTCCGGCCAAGGATGGGGAGCCCTTCTTCTGAACAAGTGGGTGCAAGGCCTCTGGACACACGAGGACAGGATGAAATCCTCGAACTACAAAGAGCTGAAGGCGGTCCTGTTGGCTCTTCGCCACTTCAAGTCCGATATAGTAGGGAGATCCGTTCTGATCCGTTCGGACAACTTGACTACCGTATTCTACCTGAACAAACAGGGAGGTACGAGGAGCGGACTTCTTCTGGAGCTGTGCAAAACTATTTTCAGCTGGGCGGAATCACACCTGCTGGAACTAAAAGCAGCGCATATCAGGGGCTGCTGCAATACGCAAGCGGATCATCTGAGCAGGAAGACTGTGAACCAAGCCGAATGGGAGCTCAATCAATCCGTTTTTCACCAAATTACAGAGAAGTGGGGCTCTCCTGCATGGGATCTGATGGCGACAGCAGAGAACAGAAAACTGAGCAGGTTTTGTTCACTGAACAGCTTCGACAGTCCAACAGTGGTGGATGCCTTCTCCATGAGCTGGGAACGCCTATTCGTCTATATATTTCCCCCAGTACCTCTCATCCCGAGAGTTCTTCGGAAGATAGCAGAGGAGAAGCCTCAGGCCATTATGATCACGCCATTTTGGCCGAGAAGGTCGTGGTTTCCCCTCCTTCTTCACTTGTCCAAGGGGAACTTCTGGAAACTCCCCCTGCAGCCAGATCTCCTGTTGCAGAACAACCTGTATCATCAAAATCTACAACGTCTACACCTTACGGCCTGGAGGCTGAGAGAAGTAGACTAGAGAGAATGGGCTTGTCACAATCGGTAATCAACACCCTGCTGGCATCTAGGAAAGACTCTACCAACAGAAAATATGCTAAAGTCTGGAGAAAATTTCTATCCTGGATGTCACAGACCAGCCATGAAACCATCAATATTTCTTCCATCCTGCAGTTCCTCCAAGATGGGTTCCAGAAAGGGCTCAAACCAAATACGCTAAGATCCCACATGACGGCAATGAACTCGGTAACAGAGAATGAATTCCTTCATCATCCTTTCATATTCCGGTTTTTCAAGGCAATCAAGAGGCTCAAACCTGTTCATAGAGACCCAGTACCCATCTGGGATCTTTCTCTGGTACTAAAAAGGGTTGCAGCTCCCCCGTTTGAGCCATTACAAGAAGTGGACTACAAATGGCTTTCCTGCAAGACTCTATTCCTCACAGCAATTACGTCTGCCAAAAGACTGGGGGAACTCCAGGAATTGTCTTCAAAATTCCCATACTTACGTTTCCTGCCAGATGGGGTTCTACTTCGTACTATGCCAGCCTTTTTGCCTAAAGTCCCTTCAACAGCAAACAAAAATAGAGAGTCGTTCCTCCCAGTATTTTTTCCTGAGCCTATGGACGAGAACCAGATACTCTTACATACATTGGATGTTAAAAGAGCTCTACTTATCTATTTACAAAGAACAAGAGAATTCAGAGCAGTAGAAAACCTTTTTGTCCTCTTCTCTGGGCCAAGAAAGGGTTCTTCTCCTTCTAAGGATACTTTGGCAAGATGGATCAAAGCCACAATAATGGAAGCCTATTCTCTGGAAGAGATACCACCTCCATTTCCAGTAAGAGCACATTCCACCAGGGACACGGCTACTTCTTGGGCAGAGGTCGCACAGGTCTCGATTGAAGAAATCTGCAATGCAGCATCCTGGTCTTCCTCCCTGACCTTCGTCAAGCATTATCGTTTGGATGTTAACGCTAGGAGCTCAGCCTTTGGTACCGGGGTTCTGTCTGCAGCTCTGAGTGAGGATACCCCCCCTTGTGATCTATGAAAATCCCATTCTGTGCTGCCGTAGGACGAAATGGGAAAGGAAAAATTCTTACCTGGGATTTTACTTTCCTTGAGTCCGTAGGCAGCACAAGTATACCCTCCCTAATAAATTTCTTATATTGTTTTTTGGCATAAGTCTGGGTCTGAGTCTATTTTTATTAACACAAGGAGGTTCTGGAGGAGGCTACCTTTATAGGTCACTACTAATGAGTTAATTGTTTTAATCTGTACCTATTATCTAGGTGGGCGGTCCTAGGATCGGATGAGAACAAAGTTAACCCATTCTGTGCTGCCTACGGACTCAAGGAAAGTAAAATCCCAGGTAAGAATTTTTCCTATATACTACAGAGGACAGTATACTGTATATATACTACAGAGGACAGTATACTGTATATACTACAGAGGACAGTATACTGTATATATACTACAGAGGACAGTATACTGTATATATACTACAGAGGACAGTATACTGTATATATATACTACAGAGGACAGTATACTGTATATATACTACAGAGGACAGTATACTGTATATACACTACAGAGGACAGTATACTGTATATACTACAGAGGACAGTATACTGTATATATACTACAGAGGACAGTATACTGTGAATATACTACAGAGGACAGTATACTGTATACATACTACAGAGGACAGTATACTGTATATATACTACAGAGGACAGTATACTGTATACATACTACAGAGGACAGTATACTGTATATATACTACAGAGGACAGTATACTGTGAATATACTACAGAGGACAGTATACTGTATACATACTACAGAGGACAGTATACTGTATATATACTACAGAGGACAGTATACTGTATATATATACTACAGAGGACAGTATACTGTATATATACACTACAAAGGACAGTATACTGTATATATACTACAGAGGACAGTATACTGTATATATACTACAGAGGACAGTATACTGTATATATATACTACTAAGGACAGTATACTGTATATATACTACAGAGGACATTATACTGTATATATACTACAGAGGACAGTATACTGTATATATACTACAGAGGACAGTATACTGTATATATACTACAGAGGACAGTATACTGTGTATATACTACAGAGGACAGTATACTGTGTATATACTACAGAGGACAGTATACTGTATATATACTACAGAGGACAGTATACTGTATATATATACTACAGAGGACAGTATACTGTATATATACACTACAGAGGACAGTATACTGTATATATACACTACAGAGGACAGTATACTACTACAGAGGGATCTGGATAGATTGGAGGCTTGGGCAGATAAGTGGCCGATGAGGTTTAACACTGACAAATGTAAAGTTATGCACATGGGAAGGAATAATGCAAGTCACCCGTACATACTACATGGTAAAACACTGGGTAACACTGACATGGAAAAGGATCTAGGAATTTTAATAAACAGCGAACTAAGCTGCAAAAACTAGTGTCAGGCAGCTGCTGCCAAGGCCAATAAGATAATGGGTTGCATCAAAAGGGGCATAGATGGCGGTGATGAGAACATAGTCCTACCACTTTACAAATCGCTAGTCAGACCACACATGGAGTACTGTGTACAGTTCTGGGCTCATGTAAACAAGGCAGACATAGCAGAGCTGGAGAAGGTCCAGAGGAGGGCAACTAAAGTAATAACTGGAATGGGGCAACTACAGTACCCTGAAAGATTATCAACATTAGGGTTATTCACTTTAGAAAAAAGAAGGTTTGTACACAAACATAGAAGAGGATTCTTTACTGTAAGAGCGGTGAGACTGTGGACTCTTTAATGTAAGAGCAGTGAGACTATGGACTCTTTACTGTAAGAGCGGTGAGACTATGGACTCTTTACTGTAAGAGCAGTGAGACTATGGACCCTTTACTGTAAGAGCAGTGAGACTATGGACTCTTTACTGTAAAAGCAGTGAGACTATGGACTCTTTACTGTAAGAGCAGTGAGACTATGGACTCTTTACTGTAAGAGCAGTGAGACTATGGACTCTTTACTGTAAGAGCAGTGAGACTATGGACTCTTTACTGTAAGAGCAGTGAGACTATGGACTCTTCACGGTAAGAGCAGTGAGACTATGGACTCTTTACTGTAAGAGCAGTGAGACTATGGACTCTTTACTGTAAGAGCAGTGAGACTATGGACTCTTTACTGTAAGAGCAGTGAGACTATGGGCTCTTTACTGTAAGAGCAGTGAGACTATGGACTCTATACTGTAAGAGCAGTGAGACTATGGACTCTATACTGTAAGAGCAGTGAGACTATGGACTCTTTACTGTTAGAGCAGTGAGACTAAAGACTCTATACTATAAGAGCAGTGAGACTATGGACTCTTTACTGTAAGAGCAGTGAGACTATGGACTCTTTACTGTAAGAGCGGTGAGACTATGAATTCTTTACTGTAAGACCGGTGAGACTATGGACTCTTTACTGTAAGAGCAGTAAGACTATGGACTATTTACTGTAAGAGCAGTGAGACTATGGACTCTATACTGTAAGAGCAGTGAGACTATGGACTCTGTACTGTAAGAGCAGTGAGACTATGGACTCTATACTGTAAGAGCAGTGAGACTATGGACTCTTTACTGTAAGTGCAGTGAGGCTATGTACTCTTTACGGTAAGTGCAGTGAGACTATGGACTCTTTACGGTAAGAGCAGTGAGACTATGGACACTTTACTGTAAGAGCAGTGAGACTATGGACTCTTTACTGTAAGAGCTGTCAGACTATGGACTCTTTACTGTAAGAACAGTGAGACTATAAACTCTACTGTAAGAGCAGTGAGACTATGGACTCTTTACTGTAAGAGCAGTGAGACTATGGACTCTTTACTGTAAGAGCAGTGAGACTATGGACTCTTTACTGTAAGAGCAGTGAGAATATGGACTCTTTACTGTAAGAGCAGTGAGACTGTGGACTCTTTAATGTAAGAGCAGTGAGACTATGGACTCTTTACTGTAAGAGCAGTGAGAATATGGACTCTTTACTGTAAGAGCAGTGAGACTGTGGACTCTTTAATGGAAGAGCAGTGAGACTATGGACTCTTTACGGTAAGAGCACTGAGACTATAGACTCTTTACTGTAAGAGCAGTGAGACTATGGACTCTATACGGTAAGAGCAGTGAGACTATGGGCTATATACTGTAAGAGCAGTGAGACTATGGACTCTTTACTGTAAGAGCAGTGAGACTATAGACACTTTAATGTAAGAGCGGTGAGACTATGGACTCTTTACTGTAAGAGCGGTGAGACTATGAATTCTTTACTGTAAGACCGGTGAGACTATGGACTTTTTACTGTAAGAGCAGTAAGACTATGGACTATTTACTGTAAGAGCAGTGAGACTATGGACTCCTTACTGTAAGAGCAGTGAGACTATGGACTCTATACTGTAAGAGCAGTGAGACTATGGACTCTTTACTGTAAGAGCAGTGAGACTATGGACTCTTTATGGTAAGTGCAGTGAGACTATGGACTCTATACTGTAAGAGCACTGAGACTATGGACTCTTTACTGTAAGAGCACTGAGACGATGGACTCTATACTGTAAGAGCGGTGAGACTATGTACTTTACTGTAAGAGCAGTGAGACTATGGACTCTTTACTGTAAGAGCAGTGAGACTATGGACTCTTTACTGTAAGAGCAGTGAGACTATGGACTCTTTACTGTAAGAGCAGTGAGACTATGGGACTCTTTACTGTAAGAGCAGTGAGACTATGGACTCTTTACGGTAAGAGCACTGAGACTATGGACTCTACTGTAAGAGCAGTGAGACTATGGACTCTTTACTGTAAGAGCAGTGAGACTATGGACTCTTTACTGTAAGAGCAGTGAGACTATGGACTCTTTACTGTAAGAGCAGTGAGACTATGAACTCTTTACTGTAAGAGCAATGAGACTATGGACTCTTTACTGTAAGAGCAGTGAGACTATGGACTCTTTACGGTAAGAGCAGTGAGACTATGGACTCTTTACTGTAAGAGCAGTAAGACTATGGACTCTTTACTGTAAGAGCAGTGAGACTATGGACTCTTTACTGTGAGAGCAGTGAGACTATGGACTCTTTACTGTAAGAGCAGTGAGACTATGGACTCTTTACGGTAAGAGCAGTGAGACTATGGACTCTTTACTGTAAGAGCAGTAAGACTATGGACTCTTTACTGTAAGAGCAGTGAGACTATGGACTCTTTACTGTGAGAGCAGTGAGACTATGGACTCTTTATGGTAAGAGCAGTGAGACTATGGACTCTTTACTGTAAGAGCAGTGAGACTATGGACCCTTTACTGTAAGAGCAGTGAGACTGTGGACTCTTTGCTGTAAGAGCAGTGAGACTATGGACTCTTTACTGTAAGAGCAGTGAGACTATGGACTCTTTACTGTAAGAGCGGTGAGACTATGGACTCTATACTGTAAGAGCAGTGAGACTATGGACTCTTTACTGTAAGAGCAGTGAGACTATGGACTCTGTACTGTAAGAGCAGTGAGACTATGGACTCTTTACTGTAAGAGCAGTGAGACTATGGACTCTTTACTGTAAGAGCAGTGAGACTATGGACTCTGTACTGTAAGAGCAGGGAGACTATGGACTCTTTACAGTAAGAGCAGTGAGACTATGGACTCTTTACTGTAAGAGCAGTGAGACTATGGACTCTTTACTGTAAGAGCTGTCAGACTATGGACTCTTTACTGTAAGAACAGTGAGACTATGGACTCTACTGTAAGAGCAGTGAGACTATGGACTCTACACTGTAAGAGCAGTGAGACTATGGACTCTACACTGTAAGAGCAGTGAGACTATGGACTCTTTACTGTAAGAGCAGTGAGACTATGGACTCTATACTGTAAGAGCAGTGAGACTATGGACTCTTTACTGTAAGAGCAGTGAGACTATGGACTCTTTACTGTAAGAGCAGTGAGACTATGGACTCTATACTGTAAGAGCAGTGAGACTATGGACTCTTTACTGTAAGAGCAGTGAGACTATGGACTCTTTACTGTAAGAGCAGTGAGACTATGGACTCTATACTGTAAGAGCAGTGAGACTATGGACTCTTTACTGTAAGAGCAGTGAGACTATGGACTCTACTGTAAGAGCAGTGAGACTATGGACTCTATACTGTAAGAGCAGTGAGACTATGGACTCTTTACTGTAAGAGCAGTGAGACTATGGACTCTACTGTAAGAGCAGTGAGACTATGGACTCTTTACTGTAAGAGCAGTGAGACTGTGGACTCTTTACTGTAAGAGCAGTGAGACTGTGGACTCTATACTGTAAGAGCAGTGAGACTATGGACTCTTTACTGTAAGAGCAGTGAGACTATGGACTCTTTACTGTAAGAGCAGTGAGACTATGGACTCTTTACTGTAAGAGCAGTTAGACTATGGACTCTTTACTGTAAGAGCAGTGAGACTATGGACTCTTTACTGTAAGAGCAGAGAGACTATGGACTCTTTACTGTAAGAGCAGTGAGACTATGGACTCTTTATTGTAATAGCAGTGAGACTATGGACTCTTTACTGTAAGAGCAGTGAGACTATGGACTCTTTACTGTAAGAGCGGAGAGACTGTAGATTCTTTACTGTAAGAGCAGTGAGACTATGGACTCTTTACTGTAAGAGCAGTGAGACTATGGACTCTATACTGTAAGAGCAGTGAGACTATGGACTCTTTACTGTAAGAGCAGTGAGACTATGGACTCTGTACTGTAAGAGCAGTGAGACTGTGGACTCTTTACTGTAAGAGCAGTGAGACTATGGACTCTATACTGTAAGAGCAGTGAGACTATGGACTCTACTGTAAGAGCAGTGAGACTATGGACTCTTTACTGTAAGAGCAGTGAGACTATGGACTCTTTATTGTAATAGCAGTGAGACTATGGACTCTTTACTGTAAGAGCAGTGAGACTATGGACTCTTTACTGTAAGAGCAGTGAGACTATGGACTCTTTACTGTAAGAGCAGTGAGAATATGGACTCTTTACTGTAAGAGCAGTGAGACTGTGGACTCTTTAATGTAAGAGCAGTGAGACTATGGACTCTTTACTGTAAGAGCAGTGAGAATATGGACTCTTTACTGTAAGAGCAGTGAGACTGTGGACTCTTTAATGGAAGAGCAGTGAGACTATGGACTCTTTACGGTAAGAGCACTGAGACTATAGACTCTTTACTGTAAGAGCAGTGAGACTATGGACTCTATACTGTAAGAGCAGTGAGACTATAGACTCTTTACTGTAAGAGCAGTGAGACTATAGACACTTTAATGTAAGAGCGGTGAGACTATGGACTCTTTACTGTAAGAGCGGTGAGACTATGAATTCTTTACTGTAAGACCGGTGAGACTATGGACTTTTTACTGTAAGAGCAGTAAGACTATGGACTATTTACTGTAAGAGCAGTGAGACTATGGACTCCTTACTGTAAGAGCAGTGAGACTATGGACTCTATACTGTAAGAGCACTGAGACTATGGACTCTTTACTGTAAGAGCACTGAGACGATGGACTCTATACTGTAAGAGCGGTGAGACCATGTACTTTACTGTAAGAGCAGTGAGACTATGGACTCTTTACTGTAAGAGCAGTGAGACTATGGACTCTTTACTGTAAGAGCAGTGAGACTATGGACTCTTTACTGTAAGAGCAGTGAGACTATGGGACTCTTTACTGTAAGAGCAGTGAGACTATGGACTCTTTACGGTAAGAGCACTGAGACTATGGACTCTACTGTAAGAGCAGTGAGACTATGGACTCTTTACTGTAAGAGCAGTGAGACTATGGACTCTTTACTGTAAGAGCAGTGAGACTATGGACTCTTTACTGTAAGAGCAGTGAGACTATGGACTCTTTACTGTAAGAGCAGTGAGACTATGAACTCTTTACTGTAAGAGCAATGAGACTATGGACTCTTTACTGTAAGAGCAGTGAGACTATGGACTCTTTACGGTAAGAGCAGTGAGACTATGGACTCTTTACTGTAAGAGCAGTGAGACTATGGACTCTTTACTGTAAGAGCAGTGAGACTATGGACTCTTTACTGTGAGAGCAGTGAGACTATGGACTCTTTACTGTAAGAGCAGTGAGACTATGGACTCTTTACGGTAAGAGCAGTGAGACTATGGACTCTTTACTGTAAGAGCAGTAAGACTATGGACTCTTTACTGTAAGAGCAGTGAGACTATGGACTCTTTACTGTGAGAGCAGTGAGACTATGGACTCTTTATGGTAAGAGCAGTGAGACTATGGACTCTTTACTGTAAGAGCAGTAAGACTATGGACTCTTTACTGTAAGAGCAGTGAGACTATAGACACTTTAATGTAAGAGCGGTGAGACTATGGACTCTTTACTGTAAGAGCGGTGAGACTATGAATTCTTTACTGTAAGACCGGTGAGACTATGGACTTTTTACTGTAAGAGCAGTAAGACTATGGACTATTTACTGTAAGAGCAGTGAGACTATGGACTCCTTACTGTAAGAGCAGTGAGACTATGGACTCTATACTGTAAGAGCAGTGAGACTATGGACTCTTTACTGTAAGAGCAGTGAGACTATGGACTCTTTATGGTAAGTGCAGTGAGACTATGGACTCTATACTGTAAGAGCACTGAGACTATGGACTCTTTACTGTAAGAGCACTGAGACGATGGACTCTATACTGTAAGAGCGGTGAGACTATGTACTTTACTGTAAGAGCAGTGAGACTATGGACTCTTTACTGTAAGAGCAGTGAGACTATGGACTCTTTACTGTAAGAGCAGTGAGACTATGGACTCTTTACTGTAAGAGCAGTGAGACTATGGGACTCTTTACTGTAAGAGCAGTGAGACTATGGACTCTTTACGGTAAGAGCACTGAGACTATGGACTCTACTGTAAGAGCAGTGAGACTATGGACTCTTTACTGTAAGAGCAGTGAGACTATGGACTCTTTACTGTAAGAGCAGTGAGACTATGGACTCTTTACTGTAAGAGCAGTGAGACTATGGACTCTTTACTGTAAGAGCAGTGAGACTATGAACTCTTTACTGTAAGAGCAATGAGACTATGGACTCTTTACTGTAAGAGCAGTGAGACTATGGACTCTTTACGGTAAGAGCAGTGAGACTATGGACTCTTTACTGTAAGAGCAGTAAGACTATGGACTCTTTACTGTAAGAGCAGTGAGACTATGGACTCTTTACTGTGAGAGCAGTGAGACTATGGACTCTTTATGGTAAGAGCAGTGAGACTATGGACTCTTTACTGTAAGAGCAGTGAGACTATGGACCCTTTACTGTAAGAGCAGTGAGACTGTGGACTCTTTGCTGTAAGAGCAGTGAGACTATGGACTCTTTACTGTAAGAGCAGTGAGACTATGGACTCTTTACTGTAAGAGCGGTGAGACTATGGACTCTATACTGTAAGAGCAGTGAGACTATGGACTCTTTACTGTAAGAGCAGTGAGACTATGGACTCTGTACTGTAAGAGCAGTGAGACTATGGACTCTTTACTGTAAGAGCAGTGAGACTATGGACTCTTTACTGTAAGAGCAGTGAGACTATGGACTCTGTACTGTAAGAGCAGGGAGACTATGGACTCTTTACAGTAAGAGCAGTGAGACTATGGACTCTTTACTGTAAGAGCAGTGAGACTATGGACTCTTTACTGTAAGAGCAGTGAGACTATGGACTCTTTACTGTAAGAGCTGTGAGACTATGGAGTCTTTACTGTAAGAGCAGTGAGACTATGGACTCTTTACAGTAAGAGCAGTGAGACTATGGACTCTTTACTGTAAGAGCAGTGAGACTATGGACTCTTTACTGTAAGAGCAGTGAGACTATGGACTCTTTACTGTAAGAGCAGTGAGACTATGGACTCTTTACTGTAAGAGCAGTGAGACTATGGGACTCTTTACTGTAAGAGCAGTGAGACTATGGACTCTTTACGGTAAAAGCACTGAGACTATGGACTCTACTGTAAGAGCAGTGAGACTATGGACTCTTTACTGTAAGAGCAGTGAGACTATGGACTCTTTACTGTAAGAGCAGTAAGACTATGGACTCTTTACTGTAAGAGCAGTGAGACTATGGACTCTTTACTGTAAGAGCAGTGAGACTATGGACTCTATACTGTAAGAGCAGTGAGACTGTGGACTCTTTACTGTAAGAGCAGTGAGACTATGGACTCTTTACTGTAAGAGCAGCGAGACTATGGGCTCTTTACTGTAAGAGCAGTGAGACTATGGACTCTTTACTGTAAGAGCAGTGAGACTGTGGACTTTTTACTGTAAGAGCAGTGAGACTATGGACTCTTTACTGTAAGAGCAGTGAGACTGTGGACTCTTTACTGTAAGAGCAGTGAGACTATGGACTCTTTACTGTAAGAGCAGTGAGACTATGGACTCTTTACTGTAAGAGCAGTGAGACTATGGGACTCTTTACTGTAAGAGCAGTGAGACTATGGACTCTTTACGGTAAAAGCACTGAGACTATGGACTCTACTGTAAGAGCAGTGAGACTATGGACTCTTTACTGTAAGAGCAGTGAGACTATGGACTCTTTACTGTAAGAGCAGTGAGACTATGGACTCTTTACTGTAAGAGCAGTGAGACTATGGACTCTTTACTGTAAGAGCAGTGAGACTATGGACTCTTTACTGTAAGAGCAGTGAGACTATGGGACTCTTTACTGTAAGAGCAGTGAGACTATGGACTCTTTACGGTAAAAGCACTGAGACTATGGACTCTACTGTAAGAGCAGTGAGACTATGGACTCTTTACTGTAAGAGCAGTGAGACTATGGACTCTTTACTGTAAGAGCAGTAAGACTATGGACTCTTTACTGTAAGAGCAGTGAGACTATGGACTCTTTACTGTAAGAGCAGTGAGACTATGGACTCTATACTGTAAGAGCAGTGAGACTGTGGACTCTTTACTGTAAGAGCAGTGAGACTATGGACTCTTTACTGTAAGAGCAGCGAGACTATGGGCTCTTTACTGTAAGAGCAGTGAGACTATGGACTCTTTACTGTAAGAGCAGTGAGACTGTGGACTTTTTACTGTAAGAGCAGTGAGACTGTGGACTCTATACTGTAAGAGCAGTGAGACTATGGACTCTATACTGTAAGAGCAGTGAGACTATGGACTCTATACTGTAAGAGCAGTGAGACTATGGACTCTGTACTGTAAGAGCAGTGAGACTATGGACTCTTTACTGTAAGAGCAGTGAGACTGTGGACTTTTTACTGTAAGAGCAGTGAGACTATGGACTCTTTACTGTAAGAGCAGCGAGACTATGGGCTCTTTACTGTAAGAGCAGTGAGACTATGGACTCTTTACTGTAAGAGCAGTGAGACTGTGGACTTTTTACTGTAAGAGCAGTGAGACTGTGGACTCTATACTGTAAGAGCAGTGAGACTATGGACTCTATACTGTAAGAGCAGTGAGACTATGGACTCTATACTGTAAGAGCAGTGAGACTATGGACTCTGTACTGTAAGAGCAGTGAGACTATGGACTCTTTACTGTAAGAGCAGTGAGACTGTGGACTTTTTACTGTAGGAGCAGTGAGACTATGGACTCTGTACTGTAAGAGCAGTGAGACTATGGACTCTTTACTGTAAGAGCAGTGAGACTATGGACTCTTTACTGTAAGAGCAGTGAGACTATGGACTATATACTGTAAGAGCAGTGAGACTATGGACTCTTTACTGTAAGAGCAGTGAGACTATGGACTCTATACTGTAAGAGCAGTGAGACTATGGACTCTTTACTGTAAGGGCAGTGAGACTATGGACTCTATACTGTAAGAGCAGTGAGACTATGGACTCTTTACTGTAAGAGCAGTGAGACTATGGACTCTTTACTGTAAGAGCAGTGAGACTATGGACTCTTTACTGTAAGGGCAGTGAGACTATGGACTCTTTACTGTAAGAGCAGTGAGACTATGGACTCTTTACTGTAAGAGCAGTGAGACTATGGAACTCTCTGCCTGAGGAGGTGGTGATGGTGAGTACAATAAAGGAGTTCAGGAGGGGTCTGGATGTATTTCTGGAGTGTAATAATATTACAGGCTATAGCTACTAGAGAGGGGTCGTTGATCCAGGGAGTTATTCTGATGCCTGATTAGAGTCGGGAAAGAATTTTTTATTCCCCTAAAGTGGGGAAAATTGGCTTCTACCTCACAGTTTTTTTTTGCCTTCCTCTGGATCCACTTGCAGGATGACAGGCCGAACTGGATGGACAAATGTCTTTTTTCGGCCTTATGTACTATGTTACTATGTATACACCCATGTCTAGTCTATACAGCAAGCTCTTTAGGAGCCAGTGCAGAGGATGGGAGTGGTAGTGTCCCTCACGTGATTGTGTGTCATGGTGTTCTCTTTTAGATTATTTCTTGCTCTGGATCAGAGCAGTGAATGTACAAAAGTCTCTGCCTTTACCTAATGCAGCATATATCTTGTGGTGCATCCAGCAATATTAGGTACAAAGTGCAGTTTCTGGCACTAGATGAGGAGGGATGGTGGCCTATTTGTGGCATTTAAATGGTGCTAGAAGGTACTTGTTACATAGGCTTGAGCTTCGTATGGCCTGGTGATCATTCTAAGTGATGGGTGTCTGATCTGTTTTCCCTGACCGGCAGCAGGGTCAGTAGAGCTGCGCTCTTGGTGATCACTCTGCTGTTTTGGCACACTGTAGCCATGTTCTATCTGGAGTGAAGCTCTGACATGAATTCTGCATACGGTCCCTTGGAGTGGGAGCTCGGACATGTGCTTCCTACCTACCTGTATCTAATCAGGACCAGCCCACTACTACAGGGTGCTTCGCCCTGTTCCTGCCAACCACTGCCAACCATATCTCTTCTTGCTGGAACACACGGCCTAACATAACCATACATAATGAACCATTACAGCAATTACAGATCCCCCCAAGTCTGGGGAACTGCACACATATAATAGGACAACAACCACCACTGTGGTCGCCCCTCACCTGCCGGCCTTGGTAATGATCATCTCAGTCCCGATCTGGTGGAATCTCCTCCACAGTTCTCCTCCTTGTAGCTCCACCTGGACGCCGCTCTCCTTCTGGGCTGCTGGTTTCGGAGATGGCGGTGCAGATTTAGGTCTTTTCTCTGGCAGCGAGAGAGAAAGTCAGAGGGTTAAGTAACAGGAAGAATTGGGTGAGGGGTCCCTTACAAGGGTGAGGGGGCTCTTACAGAGGTGAGGGGGCACTTATAGGGGTGAGGGGGCTCTAATACAGCTGAGGGGGATCTAATATATGTGAGGGGGCTCTTACAGAGGTGAGGGGGCCCTTACAGGGGTGAGGGGGCTCTAATACAGGTAAGGGGGCTCTAATATATGTGAGGGGGCTCTTACAGAGGTGAGGGGGCCCTTACAGGGGTGAGGGGGCTCTAATACAGGTAAGGGGGCTATAATACAGCTGAGGGGGCTCATATATATGTGAGGGGGCCCTTACAGAGGTGAGGGGGCCCTTACAGGGGTGAGGGGGCTCTAATACAGGTAAGGGGGCTATAATACAGCTGAGGGGGATCTAATATATGTGAGGGGGTCCTTACAGGGGTGAGGGGGCTCTAATACAGGTAAGGGGGCTATGATACAGATGAGGTGGCTCTAACAACTCGGCCGTGTTAGCCCCCCCATATCAAAATTTTTGAACAAAACATATGCAGTTGGTTAGATCTTTGTTAGATCCGGTTGGATCAATTGTTGTTTGCGTTAGATCTCACACAGAAGGAGAGATATTAGCAGTTATTGGCAGGGGGGGGGCTAACCCGTCATCAGCCCCCCCTTATCAAAAAATTGACCAAACAATTAGCTATTTTGGAAGATATTTGTTAGATCTCACATAATTACAGACTTATTAAGTGATTAATGAGGGGGGGCTAGCCCCCCCACATGCAATTTTCAGGTAAAATTTGACCTTCGTTAGATCCGCTAAGATCAAGTGGTTTTAACATTAGATCTCATATAATTACAGAGATATTATAAATGTTCAGTATTACATAAGGGGGGAGCTAGCCCCCCACATACAATTTTCTGGTAAAAATTCATTCAGGTTACTGGATCTGCATTAGATCCGCTAAGATCAAGTGGTTTCAACGTTAGATCTCATATAATTACAGAGATATTATGGATATTTGGTATTACATAAGGGGGGCTAGCCCCCCCCCCCCCCCCCCCACATATAATTCTCGGGAAAAAATTCATTCAGGCTAATAGGCCTTCGTTAGATCCGGTAAGATCAAGTGGTTTCAACGTTAGATCTCATATAATTACAGAGATATTTCACATGAAGACACAGATATTAGGTAGTATTATTAAATAGGGGGGCTAGCCCCCCCCCCCTTATGTAATACCAAATATCCATAATATCTCTGTAATTAAATAAGCTCTAACGTTGAAACCACTTGATCTTACCGGATCTAACGAAGGCCTATTAGCCTGCATCAAATTTTACCTGAAATTTGCATATGGGGGGGCTAGCCCCCCCTCATTAATCACTTAATAAGTCTGTAATTATGTGAGATCTAGCAAAACAACTAGTTGATCATACTTGATCTAACAAATATCTTCCAAAATAGCTAATTTTTTGGTACATTTTTTGATAAGGGGGGGCTGATGACGGGTTAGCCCCCCCCCTGCCAATAACTGTTAATATCTCCCTTCTGTGTGAGATCTAACGCAAACAACAATTGATCCAACCTGATCTAACAAAGATCTAACCAACTGCATAGGTTTTGTTCAAAAATTTTGATATGGGGGGGCTAACACGGCTGAGGTTATGGGGGGGCTAACAGGGCTGAGGTTATGGGGGGGCTAACACGCCTGAGGTGGCTCTAATATATGTGAGGGGGCTCTTACAGAAGTGAGGGGGCTCTTACAGGGGTGAGGGGGCTCTAATACAGGTAAGGGGGCTATAATACAGATGAGGGGGCTCTAATATATGTGAGGAAGCTCTTACAGAGGTGAGGGGGCTCTTATAGGGGGCACTTACAGAGATGGGGGACTCTTACAGAGGTGAGGGGGCACTTATAAGGGTAAGGGGGCTCTTACAGGGGTGAGGGGGCTCTTACAGAGGTGAGGGGGCTCTTACAGGGGTGAGGGGGCTCTTACAGGGGAGTGGGGGCTCTTACAGGGGTGAGGGGGCTCTTACAGGGGTGAGGGGGCTCTTACAGAGGTGAGGGGGCTCTTACAGAGGTGAGAGGGCTCTTACAGGGGTGAGGGGGCTCTTACAGAGGTGAGGGGGCTCTTACAGGGGTGAGGGGGCTCTTACAGGAGTGAGGGGGCTCTTACAGAGGTGAGGGGGCTCTTACAGGGGTGAGGGGGCTCTAATACAGGTAAGGGGGCTATAATACAGATGAGGGGGCTCTAATATATGTGAGGAAGCTCTTACAGAGGTGAGGGGGCTCTTATAGGGTTGAGGGGGCTCTTACAGGGGAGTGAGGGCTCTCACAGGGGGCACTTACAGAGATGGGGGACTCTTACAGAGGTGAGGGGGCACTTATAAGGGTAAAGGGGCTCTTACAGGGGTGAGGGGGCACTTACAGAGGTGAGGGGGCACTTATAAGGGTAAGGGGGCTCTTACAGAGGTGAGGGGGCTCTTACAGGGGTGAGGGGGCTCTTACAGGGGAGTGGGGGCTCTTACAGGGTTGAGGGGGCTCTTACAGGGGGCTCTTACAGAGGTGAGGGGGCTCTTACAGAGGTGAGGGGGCTCTTACAGGGGAGTGGGGGCTCTTACAGGGTTGAGGGGGCTCTTACAGGGGGCACTTACAGAGGTGAGGGGGCTCTTACAGAGGTGAGGGGGCACTTATAAGGGTGAGGGGGCTCTTACAGAGGTGAGGGGGCACTTACAGGGGTGAGGGGGCTCTTACAGGGGTGAGGGGGCTCTTACAGAGGTGAGGGGGCTCTTACAGGGGTGAGGGGGCTCTCACAGGAGTGAGGGGGCTCTTACAGAGGTGAGGGGGCTCTTACAGGGGTGAGGGGGCTCTTACAGAGGTGAGGGGGCACTTACAGAGGTGAGAGGGCTCTTACAGGGGTGAGGGGGCTCTTACAGAAGTGAGGGGGCTCTTACAGGAGTGAGGGGGCTCTTACAGAGGTGAGGGGGCTCTTACAGGGGTGAGGGGGCTCTTACAGAGGTGAGGGGGCACTTACAGAGGGGGGGGGGGGCTCTTACAGAGGTGAGGGGGCACTTACAGAGGTGAGGGGGCTCTTACAGAGGTGAGGGGGGCACTTACAGAGGTGAGGGGGCTCTTACAGGGTTGAGGGGGCTCTTACAGGGTTGAGGGGGCTCTTACAGGGTTGAGGGGGCTCTTACAGAGGTGAGGGGGCTCTTACAGGGTTGAGGGGGCTCTTATAGGGGTGAGGGGGCTCTTACAGAGGTGAGGGGGATCTTACAGGGGTGAGGGGACTCTTACAAGGGTGAGGGGGCTCTTACAGGGGTGAGGGGGCACTTATAGGGGTGAGGGGGCTCTTACAGGGGTGAGGGGGCTCTTACAGAGGTGAGGGGGCTCTTACAGAGGTGAGGGAGCTCTTACAGGGTTGAGGGGGCTCTTACAGAGGTGAGGGGGCTCTTACAGGGGTGAGGGGGCTCTTACAGGGGAGTGGGCTCTTACAGGGTTGAGGGGGCTCTTACAGAGGTGAGGGGGCTCTTACAGAGGTGAGGGGGCTCTTACAGAGGTGAGGGGGAACTTATAGAGGTGAGGGGGCACTTACAGAGGTGAGGGGGCTCTTACAGGGGTGAGGGGGCTCTTACAGAGGTGAGGGGGCACTTATAGTGGTGAGGGGGCTCTTACACAGGTGAGGGGGCTCTTACAGGGTTGAGGGGGCTCTTACAGGGGGCACTTACAGAGGTGAGGGGGCTCTTACAGGGGTGAGGGGGCTCTTACAGAGGTGAGGGGGCTCTTACAGGGGTGAGGGGGCTCTTACAGAGGTGAGGGGGCTTTTACAGGGGTGAGGGGGCTCTTACAGGAGTGAGGGGGCTCTTACAGAGGTGAGGGGGCTCTTACAGGGGTGAGGGGGCTCTTACAGGAGTGAGGGGGCTCTTACAGAGGTGAGGGGGCTCTTACAGGGGTGAGGGGGCTCTTACAGAGGTGAGGGGGCACTTACAGAGGGGAGGGGGCTCTTACAGAGGTGAGGGGGCACTTACAGAGTTGAGGGGGCTCTTAAAGAGGTGAGGGGGCACTTACAGAGGTGAGGGGGCTCTTACAGGGTTGAGGGGGCTCTTACAGGGTTGAGGGGGCTCTTATAGGGGTGAGGGGGCTCTTACAGGGTTGAGGGGGCTCTTACAGGGTTGAGGGGGCTCTTACAGAGGTGAGGGGGCTCTTACAGGGTTGAGGGGGCTCTTATAGGGGTGAGGGGGCTCTTACAGAGGTGAGGGGGCTCTTACAGAGGTGAGGGGGCTCTTACAGGGTTGAGGGGGCTCTTACAGAGGTGAGGGGGATCTTACAGGGGTGAGGGGGCTCTTACAGGGGTGAGGGGGCTCTTACAGGGGTGAGGGGGCACTTATAGGGGTGAGGGGGCTCTTACAGGGGTGAGGGGGCTCTTACAGAGGTGAGGGAGCTCTTACAGGGTTGAGGGGGCTCTTACAGAGGTGAGGGGGCTCTTACAGGGGAGTGGGCTCTTACAGGGTTGAGGGGGCTCTTACAGAGGTGAGGGGGCTCTTACAGAGGTGAGGGGGCTCTTACAGAGGTGAGGGGGAACTTATAGAGGTGAGGGGGCACTTACAGAGGTGAGGGGGCTCTTACAGGGGTGAGGGGGCTCTTACACAGGTGAGGGGGCACTTACAGGGGTGAGGAGGCTCTTACAGGGGTGAGGGGGCACTTACAGAGGTGAGGGGGCACTTACAAAGGTGAGGGGGCTCTTACAGGGGTGAGGGGGCTCTTACAGGGGTGAGGGGGCTCTTACAGGGTTGAGGGGGCACTTATAGTGGTGAGGGGGCACTTACAGGGGTGAGGGGGCTCTTACAGGGGTGAGGGGGCTCTTACAGGGGTGAGGGGGCTCTTACAGAGGTGAGGGGGCTCTTACAGGGGTGAGGGGGCTCTTACAGGGGTGAGGGGGCTCTTACAGAGGTGAGGGGGCACTTACAGAGGTGAGGGGGCTCTTACAGAGGTGAGGGGGCTCTTACAGGGTTGAGGGGGCTCTTACAGAGGTGAGGGGGCTCTTACAGGGGTGAGGGGGCTCTTACAGGGGTGAGGGGACTCTTACAGGGGTGAGGGGGCTCTTACAGGGGTGAGGGGGCACTTATAGGGGTGAGGGGGCTCTTACAGAGGTGAGGGGGCACTTACAGGGGTGAGGGGGCTCTTACAGGGGTGAGGGGGCTCTTACAGAGGTGAGGGGGCTCTTACAGGGTTGAGGGGGCTCTTACAGAGGTGAGGGGGCTCTTACAGGGGTGAGGGGGCACTTATAGACGTGAGGGGGCTCTTACAGGGGTGAGGGGGCTCTTACAGAGGTGAGGGGGCACTTACAGGGGTGAGGGGGCTCTTACAGGGGTGAGGGGGCTCTTACAGAGGTGAGGGGGCACTTATAGGGGTGAGGGGGCACTTATAGTGTTGAGGGGGCTCTTACAGAGGTGAGGGGGCTCTTACAGAGGTGAGGGGGCACTTATAGAGGTGAGGGGGCTCTTACAGAGGTGAGGAGGCTCTTACAGAGGTGAGGGGGAACTTATAGAGGTGAGGGGGCACTTACAGAGGTGAGGGGGCTCTTACAGAGTTGAGGGGGCTCTTACAGGGGGCACTTACAGGGGTGAGGGGGCTCTTACAGAGGTGAGGGGGCACTTACAGGGGTGAGGGGGCTCTTACAGGGGTGAGGGGGCTCTTACAGAGGTGAGGGGGCACTTATAGGGGTGAGGGGGCACTTATAGTGTTGAGGGGGCTCTTACAGGGGTGAGGGGGCTCTTACAGAGGTGAGGGGGCACTTATAGAGGTGAGGAGGCTCTTACAGGGGTGAGGGGGCTCTTACAGATGTGAGTGGGCTCTTACAGAGGTGAGGGGGCTCTTACAGAGGTGAGGGGGCTCTTACAGGGGTGAGTGGGCTCTTACAGAGGTGAGGGGGCACTTATAGTGGTGAGGGGGCTCTTACAGAGGTGAGGGGGCTCTAACAGGGGTGAGGGGGCTCTTACAGAGGTGAGAGGGCTCTTACACGGGTGAGGGGGCTCTTACAGAGGTGAGGGGGCACTTATAGTGTTGAGGGGGATCTTACAGAGGTGAGGGGGCACTTATAGTGTTGAGGGGGATCTTACAGAGGTGAGGGGGCTCTTACAGGGTTGAGAGGGCTCTTACAGGGGTGAGAGGGCTCTTACAGGGGTGAGAGGGCTCTTACAGGGGTGAGGGGGCTCTTACAGAGGTGAGAGGGCTCTTACAGGGGTGAGGGGGCTCTTACAGAGGTGAGGGGGCACTTATAGTGTTGAGGGGGATCTTACAGAGGTGAGGGGGCACTTACAGAGGTGAGGGGGCACTTACAGAGGTGAGGGGGCTCTTACAGGGTTGAGAGGGCTCTTACAGGGGTGAGGAAGCTCTTACAGGGTTGAGGGGGCACTTATAGAGGTGAGTGGGCACTTACAGGGGTGATGGGGCTCTTACAGGGGTGATGGGGCTCTTACAGAGGTGAGGGGGCTCTTACAGAGGTGAGGGGGCTCTTACAGGGGTGAGGGGGCTCTTACAGAGGTGAGAGGGCTCTTACAGGGGTGAGGGGGCTCTTACAGAGGTGAGGGGGCACTTATAGTGTTGAGGGGGATCTTACAGAGGTGAGGGGGCACTTATAGTGTTGAGGGGGATCTTACAGAGGTGAGGGGGCTCTTACAGGGTTGAGAGGGCTCTTACAGGGGTGAGGGGGCACTTATAGTGTTGAGGGGGCTCTTACAGAGGTGAGGGGGCTCTTACAGGGTTGAGAGGGCTCTTACAGGGGTGAGGGGGCTCTTACAGGGGTGAGGGGGCACTTATAGTGTTGAGGGGGCTCTTACAGAGGTGAGGGGGCACTTATAGTGGTGAGGGGGCTCTTACAGGGGTGAGGGGGCACTTATAGGGTTGAGAGGGCTCTTACAGAGGTGAGGGGGCTCTTACAGAGGTGAGGGGGCTCTTACAGGGGTGAGTGGGCTCTTACAGAGGTGAGGGGGCACTTATAGTGGTGAGGGGGCTCTTACAGAGGTGAGGGGGCTCTTACAGAGGTGAGGGGGCTCTTACAGGGGTAAGGGGGCTCTTACAGGGTTGAGAGGGCTCTTACAGGGGTGAGGGGGCTCTTACAGGGGTGAGGGGGCACTTATAGTGTTGAGGGGGCTCTTACAGAGGTGAGGGGGCACTTACAGAGGTGAGGGGGCTCTTACAGGGTTGAGAGGGCTCTTACAGGGGTGAGGAAGCTCTTACAGGGTTGAGGGGGGTCTTACAGAGGTGAGGGGGCTCTTACAGGGGTGAGGGGGCACTTATAGAGGTGAGGGGGCACTTACAGGGGTGATGGGGCTCTTACAGGGGTGATGGGGCTCTTACAGAGGTGAGGGGGCTCTTACAGAGGTGAGGGGGCTCTTACAGAGGTGAAGGGGCACTTACAGGGGTGAGGGGGCTCTTACAGGGGTGAGGGGGCACTTACAGGGGTGAGGGGGCTCTTACAGAGGTGAGGGGGCACTTACAGGGGTGAGGGGGCTCTTACAGGGGTGAGGGGGCTCTTACAGGGGTGAGGGGGCTCTTACAGGGGTGAGGGGGATCTTACAGGGGTGAGGGGGCTCTTACAGGGGTGAGGGGGCTCTTACAGGGGTGAGGGGGTTCTTACAGAGGTGAGGGGGCTCTTACAGGGGTGAGGGTGAAGGAGATTTAAATTACAGGGGACCTGGAAGCTGAGAGTAATTGCACCATGTAGGGCAGATAGAGACGTATTATAACCCCCAGGATCCTTATGCTGAGTAATATCAGCTTATAACGCACCATTGGTACTAGGGTTATATTGACGCTCTCATTATAAGGTCATTATAAGGGCTAACCTGTAATATAGACATGACCTTACATTGCAGAAGGTGTCAATATTAGTATTATAGGACATTACAATGCACCGACTCATTATATTATGGCACATTATAATACACCAGTGTCATGATATAAGTCTAGTAGAATGGGAAGGACTTTGTAACGTTTTGGGCTCATTATATGGAATTACAGGACTTTATAATATAATAAGTCTCATTCTAAAGCATTACAATTATAAGATAGTAGAAAACACTTTTATGGTCTATGGTAAATATAGACGGTATTAAACTCTGGGGTTATTATATCCCTGTAGTATTTTAGGAGATTTATTAATACAGTGTCTTCGCAGTAATAAGTAATCTAGTATTACTTCTATAGGACATTATAAAACATAGCATGGGCATTATTATAAGATTTATCATATGTCATTCTGCTGTATTACATCTATCAGGCATTATAATGCACCGGTAGTATTATGACATTATAATACATCTGGTGTCATTCTATAGTATGACGTCTTGAAGACATATTTTTAGTATATTATCGTACAATGTGTCTCTTCATGACATACTGTGTTACAGTTTGATCACATTATAATGCACTGAGGACATGATATAAGGATCTTAGTATTACACAACATTATAATACACCAGGTGCCAGTGTTGGGGTGTCGTTATATAGCATTATCAGGACAATACAGCAGGTACCTTTATATGGGATTCTGAGGTATTAGAATTATGACATTATAATACTGTGCACTCATTATACAGTATTATAAAGTAACGTAATGCCATAATACTGTCAGGCCATTATATATTATTATCAGTTAGTAGAGTTGTCATGATATGACGGTATAACGCATTCAGGGGTTATTGTACAGCACTGTCCATTGTAGCCGATATCCTTCATCACTGTCATTATTACGGGAAATTCTAGTAAAAGGTTATAATTATATTATACACCAGGCGTTCAGTTTAATCGGATATTGGCATTATAGGACATTATAATACACCAGACATCATTATATAGTATTAATGTACTAGAATTATATGTTACAGCATATTATATAGCATTAACCTGAACTACTGTATATGATCTTATAAAACACCAAGCGGAGTATTTACCATTAGAATAATGGGTCATTAAATCATAATGTGTATGGTGATATAATTGTATGACAATATCATATGATATCAGGTGATGATACATAGTATTATTATACACCAGGTGTCAGTATATAGTATTATTATACACCAGGTGTCAGTATATAGTATTATTATACACCAGGTGTCAGTATATAGTATTATTATACACCAGGTGTCAGTACATAGTATTATTATGCACCAGGTGTCAGTATATAGTATTATTATACACCAGGTGTCAGTATATAGTATTATTATACACCAGGTGTCAGTATATAGTATTATTATACACCAGGTGTCAGTATATAGTATTATTATACACCAGGTGTCAGTATATAGTATTATTATACACCAGGTATTAGTATATAATATTATTATACACCAGGTATTAGTATATAGTATTATTATACAACTGCTGTCAGTATGTAGTATTATTATACACCAGGTGTCAGTATACAGTATTATTATACACCAGGTATTAGTATATAGTATTATTATACACCAGGTATTAGTATGTAGTATTATTATACAACTGCTGTCAGTATGTAGTATTATTATACACCAGGTGTCAGTATATAGTATTATTATACACCAGGTATTAGTATATAGTATTATTATACAACTGCTGTCAGTATGTAGTATTATTATACACCAGGTGTCAGTATATAGTATTATTATACACCAGGTATTAGTATATAGTATTATTATACACCAGGTATTAGTATATAGTATTATTATACAACTGCTGTCAGTATGTAGTATTATTATACACCAGGTGTCAGTATATAGTATTATTATACACCAGGTATTAGTATATAGTATTATTATACACCAGGTATTAGTATATAGTATTATTATACAACTGCTGTCAGTATGTAGTATTATTATACACCAGGTGTCAGTATATAGTATTATTATACACCAGGTGTCAGTATATAGTATTATTATACACCAGGTGTCAGTATATAGTATTATTATACACCAGGTGTCAGTATATAGTATTATTATACACCAGGTATTAGTATATAATATTATTATACACCAGGTATTAGTATATAGTATTATTATACAACTGCTGTCAGTATGTAGTATTATTATACACCAGGTGTCAGTATACAGTATTATTATACACCAGGTATTAGTATATAGTATTATTATACACCAGGTATTAGTATGTAGTATTATTATACAACTGCTGTCAGTATGTAGTATTATTATACACCAGGTGTCAGTATGTAGTATTATTATACACCAGGTGTCAGTATATAGTATTATTATACACCAGGTATTAGTATATAGTATTATTATACACCAGGTATTAGTATATAGTATTATTATACAACTTCTGTCAGTATGTAGTATTATTATACACCAGATGTCAGTATATAGTATTATTATACACCAGGTGTCAGTATATAGTATTATTATACACCAGGTATTAGTATATAGTATTATTATACACCGGGTATTAGTATATAGTATTATTATACAACTGCTGTCAGTATGTAGTATTATTATACACCAGGTGTCATTATATAGTATTATTATACACCAGGTGTCAGTATATAGTATTATTATACACCAGGTATTAGTATATAGTATTATTATACACCAGGTATTAGTATATAGTATTATTATACAACTGCTGTCAGTATATAGTATTATTATACACCAGGTATTAGTATATAGTATTATTATACACCAGGTATTAGTATATAGTATTATTATACAACTGCTGTCAGTATGTAGTATTATTATACACCAGGTGTCAATATATAGTATTATTATACACCAGGTGTCAGTATATAGTATTATTATACACCAGGTATTAGTATATAGTATTATTATACACCAGGTATTAGTATATAGTATTATTATACAACTGCTGTCAGTATATAGTATTATTATACACCAGGTATTAGTATATAGTATTATTATACACCAGGTATTAGTATATAGTATTATTATACATCTGCTGTCAGTATGTAGTATTATTATACACCAGGTGTCAGTATATAGTATTATTATACACCAGGTGTCAGTATATAGTATTATTATACACCAGGTATTAGTATATAGTATTATTATACACCAGGTATTAGTATATAGTATTATTATACAACTGCCTTCAGTATGTAGTATTATTATACACCATGTGTCAGTATACAGTATTATTATACACCAGGTGTCAATATATAGTATTATTATATACCAGGTGTCAGTATATAGCATTATTATACATCAGGTATCAATATATAGTATTATTATACACCAGATATTAGTATATGGTATTATTATACAACTGCTGTCAGTATGTAGTATTATTATACACCAGGTGTCAGTATATAGTATTATACACCAGGTGTCAGTATGTAGTATTATTATACACCAGGTGTCAGTATATAGTATTCTTATACACCAGGTATCATTATATAGTATTCTTATACACCAGGTGTCAGTATATAGTATTATTATACACAAGGTTTCAGTATATAGTATTATTATACACCAGGTGTCAGTATATAGTATTAGTATATCTCGTTGTATTATTATAGGCACAGATAGTGGTTTGAGGGCCTTTATACAATTATCTAGTTGTATCATTAATACACCAGGAGTATATATAATATAATAATATCCTTTAACATTATAGGATGCTGTAATACTCCTGGATCCATATTTTTGTATCATAATAGAATATTGTAATGAACCAAGAATAGGTTATCAGTATATAGTATTATTATACACCAGGTATTAGTATATAGTATTATTATACAACTGCTGTCAGTATGTAGTATTATTATACACCAGGTGTCAATATATAGTATTATTATACACCAGGTGTCAGTATATAGTATTATTATACACCAGGTATTAGTATATAGTATTATTAGACACCAGGTATTAGTATATAGTATTATTATACAACTGCTGTCAGTATACAGTATTATTATACACCAGGTGTCAGTATATAGTATTATTATACACCAGGTGTCAGTATATAGTATTATTATACACCAGGTGTCAGTATATAGTATTATTATACACCAGGTATTAGTATATAGTATTATTATACAACTGCTGTCAGTATGTAGTATTATTATACACCAGGTGTCAGTATATTGTATTATTATACACCAGGTGTCAGTATATAGTATTATTATACACCAGGTGTCAGTATATAGTATTATTATACACCAGGTATTAGTATATAGTATTATTATACACCAGGTATTAGTATATAGTATTATTATATAACTGCTGTCAGTATACAGTATTATTATACACCAGGTGTCAGTATATAGTATTATTATATACCAGGTGTCAGTATATAGTATTATTATACACCAGGTGTCAATATATAGTATTATTATACACCAGATATCAGTATATAGTATTATTACATACCAGGTGTCAGTATATAGTATTAATATACACCAGGTATCAGTATATAGTATTATTATACACAAAGAGTCAGTATATAGTATTATTATATACCTGGTGTCAGTATATAGTATTATTATATACATGGTGTCAGTGTATATATTATTATACACCAGGTGTCAGTATATAGTATTATTATACACCAGGTATTAGTATATAGTATTATTATACACCAGGTGTCAGTATATAGCATTATTATACACCAGGTGTCAGTATATAGTATTATTATACACCATGTGTCAGTATATAGTATTATTATACACCAGGTATTAGTATATAGTATTATTATACAGCAGGTATTAGTATATAGTATTATTATACAACTTCTGTCAGTATGTAGTATTATTATACACCAGGTGTCAGTATATAGTATTATTATACACCAGGTGTCAGTATATAGTATTATTATACACCAGGTGTCAGTATATAGTATTATTATACACCAGGTGTCAGTATATAGTATTATTATACACCAGGTATTAGTATATAATATTATTATACACCAGGTATTAGTATATAGTATTATTATACAACTGCTGTCAGTATGTAGTATTATTATACACCAGGTGTCAGTATACAGTATTATTATACACCAGGTATTAGTATATAGTATTATTATACACCAGGTATTAGTATGTAGTATTATTATACAACTGCTGTCAGTATGTAGTATTATTATACACCAGGTGTCAGTATGTAGTATTATTATACACCAGGTGTCAGTATATAGTATTATTATACACCAGGTATTAGTATATAGTATTATTATACACCAGGTATTAGTATATAGTATTATTATACAACTTCTGTCAGTATGTAGTATTATTATACACCAGATGTCAGTATATAGTATTATTATACACCAGGTGTCAGTATATAGTATTATTATACACCAGGTATTAGTATATAGTATTATTATACACCGGGTATTAGTATATAGTATTATTATACAACTGCTGTCAGTATGTAGTATTATTATACACCAGGTGTCATTATATAGTATTATTATACACCAGGTGTCAGTATATAGTATTATTATACACCAGGTATTAGTATATAGTATTATTATACACCAGGTATTAGTATATAGTATTATTATACAACTGCTGTCAGTATATAGTATTATTATACACCAGGTATTAGTATATAGTATTATTATACACCAGGTATTAGTATATAGTATTATTATACAACTGCTGTCAGTATGTAGTATTATTATACACCAGGTGTCAATATATAGTATTATTATACACCAGGTGTCAGTATATAGTATTATTATACACCAGGTATTAGTATATAGTATTATTATACACCAGGTATTAGTATATAGTATTATTATACAACTGCTGTCAGTATATAGTATTATTATACACCAGGTATTAGTATATAGTATTATTATACACCAGGTATTAGTATATAGTATTATTATACATCTGCTGTCAGTATGTAGTATTATTATACACCAGGTGTCAGTATATAGTATTATTATACACCAGGTGTCAGTATATAGTATTATTATACACCAGGTATTAGTATATAGTATTATTATACACCAGGTATTAGTATATAGTATTATTATACAACTGCCTTCAGTATGTAGTATTATTATACACCATGTGTCAGTATACAGTATTATTATACACCAGGTGTCAATATATAGTATTATTATATACCAGGTGTCAGTATATAGCATTATTATACATCAGGTATCAATATATAGTATTATTATACACCAGATATTAGTATATGGTATTATTATACAACTGCTGTCAGTATGTAGTATTATTATACACCAGGTGTCAGTATATAGTATTATACACCAGGTGTCAGTATGTAGTATTATTATACACCAGGTGTCAGTATATAGTATTCTTATACACCAGGTATCATTATATAGTATTCTTATACACCAGGTGTCAGTATATAGTATTATTATACACAAGGTTTCAGTATATAGTATTATTATACACCAGGTGTCAGTATATAGTATTAGTATATCTCGTTGTATTATTATAGGCACAGATAGTGGTTTGAGGGCCTTTATACAATTATCTAGTTGTATCATTAATACACCAGGAGTATATATAATATAATAATATCCTTTAACATTATAGGATGCTGTAATACTCCTGGATCCATATTTTTGTATCATAATAGAATATTGTAATGAACCAAGAATAGGTTATCAGTATATAGTATTATTATACACCAGGTATTAGTATATAGTATTATTATACAACTGCTGTCAGTATGTAGTATTATTATACACCAGGTGTCAATATATAGTATTATTATACACCAGGTGTCAGTATATAGTATTATTATACACCAGGTATTAGTATATAGTATTATTAGACACCAGGTATTAGTATATAGTATTATTATACAACTGCTGTCAGTATACAGTATTATTATACACCAGGTGTCAGTATATAGTATTATTATACACCAGGTGTCAGTATATAGTATTATTATACACCAGGTGTCAGTATATAGTATTATTATACACCAGGTATTAGTATATAGTATTATTATACAACTGCTGTCAGTATGTAGTATTATTATACACCAGGTGTCAGTATATAGTATTATTATACACCAGGTGTCAGTATATAGTATTATTATACACCAGGTGTCAGTATATAGTATTATTATACACCAGGTATTAGTATATAGTATTATTATACACCAGGTATTAGTATATAGTATTATTATATAACTGCTGTCAGTATACAGTATTATTATACACCAGGTGTCAGTATATAGTATTATTATATACCAGGTGTCAGTATATAGTATTATTATACACCAGGTGTCAATATATAGTATTATTATACACCAGATATCAGTATATAGTATTATTACATACCAGGTGTCAGTATATAGTATTAATATACACCAGGTATCAGTATATAGTATTATTATACACAAAGAGTCAGTATATAGTATTATTATATACCTGGTGTCAGTATATAGTATTATTATATACATGGTGTCAGTGTATATATTATTATACACCAGGTGTCAGTATATAGTATTATTATACACCAGGTATTAGTATATAGTATTATTATACACCAGGTGTCAGTATATAGCATTATTATACACCAGGTGTCAGTATATAGTATTATTATACACCATGTGTCAGTATATAGTATTATTATACACCAGGTATTAGTATATAGTATTATTATACAGCAGGTATTAGTATATAGTATTATTATACAACTTCTGTCAGTATGTAGTATTATTATACACCAGGTGTCAGTATATAGTATTATTATACACCAGGTGTCAGTATATAGTATTATTATACACCAGGTATTAGTATATAGTATTATTATACACCAGGTATTAGTATATAGTATTATTATACAACTGCTGTCAGTATGTAGTATTATTATACACCAGGTGTCATTATATAGTATTATTATACACCAGGTGTCAGTATATAGTATTATACACCAGGTATTAGTATATAGTATTATTATACACCAGGTGTCAGTATATAGTATTATTATACACCAGGTGTCAGTATACAGTATTATTATACACCAGGTGTCAGTATATAGTATTATTATACACCAGGTATTAGTATATAGTATTATTATACACCAGGTATTAGTATATAGTATTATTATACAACTGCTGTCAGTATATAGTATTATTATACACCAGGTATTAGTATATAGTATTATTATACACCAGGTATTAGTATATAGTATTATTATACAACTGCTGTCATTATGTAGTATTATTATACACCAGGTGTCAGTATATAGTATTATTATACACCAGGTGTCAGTATATAGTATTAATATACACCAGGTATCAGTATATAGTATTATTATACACAAAGAGTCAGTATATAGTATTATTATATACCTGGTGTCAGTATATAGTATTATTATATACCTGGTGTCAGTGTATATATTATTATACACCAGGTGTCAGTATATAGTATTATTATACACCAGGTGTCAGTATATAGTATTAATATACACCAGGTATCAGTATATAGTATTATTATACACAAAGAGTCAGTATATAGTATTATTATATACCTGGTGTCAGTATATAGTATTATTATATACCTGGTGTCAGTGTATATATTATTATATACCAGGTGTCAGTATATAGTATTATTATACACCAGGTGTCAGTATATAGTATTATTATACACCAGGTGTCAGTATATAGTATTATTATACACCAGGTGTCAGTATATAGTATTATTATACACCAGGTGTCAGTATACAGTATTATTATACACCAGGTATTAGTATATAGTATTATTATACACAAAGAGTCAGTATATAGTATTATTATATACCTGGTGTCAGTATATAGTATTATACACCAGGTGTCAGTGTATATATTATTATATACCAGGTGTCAGTATATAGTATTATTGTACACCAGGTGTCAGTATATAGTATTATTATATACCTGGTGTCAGTGTATATATTATTATACACCAGGTGTCAGTATATAGTATTATTATACACCAGGTGTCAGTATATAGTATTAATATACACCAGGTATCAGTATATAGTATTATTATACACAAAGAGTCAGTATATAGTATTATTATATACCTGGTGTCAGTATATAGTATTATTATATACCTGGTGTCAGTGTATATATTATTATATACCAGGTGTCAGTATATAGTATTATTATACACCAGGTGTCAGTATATAGTATTATTATACACCAGGTGTCAGTATACAGTATTATTATACACCAGGTATTAGTATATAGTATTATTATATACCTGGTGTCAGTATATAGTATTATACACCAGGTGTCAGTGTATATATTATTATATACCAGGTGTCAGTATATAGTATTATTGTACACCAGGTGTCAGTATACAGTATTATTATACACCAGGTATTAGTATATAGTATTATTATACACAAAGAGTCAGTATATAGTATTATTATACACAAAGAGTCAGTATATAGTATTATACACCAGGTGTCAGTGTATATATTATTATATACCAGGTGTCAGTATATAGTATTATTATACACCAGGTGTCAGTATATACAGTATTATAGGACATGTTCTATCTTTCAACAGAACGGAAATACGGAAACGGAAGGCATATGGAGTAGATTCCGTCTTTTTTGCGGAACCATTGAATTGAATGGTTCTGTATATGGAATGCGAAAAACCGCCCGTGAACTGAAAAAAAAAACGGCTGTGTGCAGGACGCCTAATACTGTTATAGAGCATCACAAAACACCAGGACTATATGGTATTATCTAGTAATACACGTGTAGTATATAATATGTGGCTGTATCATTATAAGATAGTATTATAGACCTGGAGTGTATATAATAATACATTATACCAGTATACTTTGTTAGAATTCACCTGGAGCCAATATACGGTATTATAGAGTATAGAACATTTATAAGGCAAAAACTTCACCACACACCAGGAGTATATAATATTATCTACTTGTATCATTAGGAAACATTATAATCTCATATCATTATATGTTGTAACAGATTAGGAGTCGGTACATATTATCTGATATCATTATAGAAGAGTATAATATATTAGGAAGGTTGTGCTATTCTAGGTAATTATTATACACCGGGGGTCAATATATCGCTATGTAATAATAAAGGATGTTATAATACACCAGGGATAAATGTTACCTCATATGATTAGATGTTATAATAGTCCAGAATATATTATTATGGTGTATTATCATATCCTATAATTATATGAGACGATACAGTGCATTGGGAAAGTCCTCAGAATGAGAAGGTGAGAAATATTTACTTATGTCCCGAGTAAAGAGGCCGAGGGTGTGAGGACTTTGGGTGAGGGTGCACTGTACTGAGGGGTGTGAGGACTTTGGGTGAGGGTGCACTGTACTGAGGGGTGTGAGGACTTTGGGTGAGGGTGCACTGTACTGAGGGGTGTGAGGACTTTGGGTGAGGGTGCACTGTACTGAGGGGTGTGAGGACTTTGGGTGAGGGTGCACTGTACTGAGGGGTGTGAGGACTTTGGGTGAGGGTGCACTGTACTGAGGGGTGTGAGGACTTTGGGTGAGGGTGCACTGTACTGAGGGGTGTGAGGACTTTGGGTGAGGGTGCACTGTACTGAGGGGTGTGAGGACTTTGGGTGAGGGTGCACTGTACTGAGGGGTGTGAGGACTTTGGGTGAGGGTGCACTGTACTGAGGGGTGTGAGGACTTTGGGTGAGGGTGCACTGTACTGAGGGGTGTGAGGACTTTGGGTGAGGGTGCACTGTACTGAGGGGTGTGAGGACTTTGGGTGAGGGTGCACTGTACTGAGGGGTGTGAGGACTTTGGGTGAGGGTGCACTGTACTGAGGGGTGTGAGGACTTTGGGTGAGGGTGCACTGTACTGAGGGGTGTGAGGACTTTGGGTGAGGGTGCACTGTACTGAGGGGTGTGAGGACTTTGGGTGAGGGTGCACTGTACTGAGGGGTGTGAGGACTTTGGGTGAGGGTGCACTGTACTGAGGGGTGTGAGGACTTTGGGTGAGGGTGCAGGGCATTCGCTCATCCAGTTATAGGGGATGATTACACAGTGCAGATATGATGTATACACCGGTTACAGGACAGGATTCTGCTCCCGATGTACAGATCTCAGGACCCATAAACAGCCGCCGCCATTGGTCTCATCTCTACCGGAGACAATCTCCTGACCTCCCTCCTGCCAACCAGAGACTCCTGGACATCCGTATAAATCGGGTCCGTTTTTCCAGTGTCCGTGAAGACAATGAGCGGCGGTACCGGGATCAGAGGCGGCGTCATCATTACCGGATGCCTCATCATTACCGGATGCCACATCATTACCGGATGCCGCTTCTTTACACATTTTAAATTTGTCCGTAAATAATGTTGACTGTCCGTGATTTTATATTAAATTGTCCAGAAAAAACTAAAAATTTAGGTTGGCAACTCTGATCGTACTAAATGAGTGAGAGACACCGAGAGAGCGATATCGGTCATATAATAGTCAGTAATAGGTGTAGATTATTGTGTAATTATATAATAATCTGTAATACATTCTGTATTAATAATAATCGAGTATTACTAGTAATAATCGGGTGATAATCGCACGCGGATCGTCCGGTTATTCAGTAATAACCGCAGCAGAGATGCGGGGCTGTGATCCGGGGTCCGCATCCCTCCTCCAAGGCTTCAGAACCGCAGGAGAACCGCAGGTCTGACTGAGCGCCGGGCAGATGTGGGGCCCCCGGGCTCCTCGGGTCGGTGTTTTCCCGTGTTTCTATGTCCTGCAGAGTGATACTCACCGGGCCCCTGGTGCGGCTCCTCGGCGCCCCCTTCCTCCTGCGCCCTCTTCCTCTTTGCGCCCATTATCGCCTCCACGGAGAAGGCGTGCGCCCGGGAGCTGAGAGCCATGCTGAGTGAGGCTGAGGGGCCCGCCCGCCGCTCCTGACCCGGGGGAGGGCCCGCCGCCCGCCAATCAGCTCCCCTCTGGATCCGCTACCGGACGCGTCTGATTAGCTTCACGTCCAGAGGTCGCAGACTTCTCCTTCTTCTTCTTCTCCTTCTTCTTCTTCTTCTTCTTCTTCTTCTTCTTCTACTTCTTTTTTTTTTAAACTGGAGAGAAGTAGCGCAACCCCTAGAACTGCGGCCGATGATTATATACAGGGCAGTGTGCGATGAGATCGGGCGATCAGTGCAGAAGATAAGGCTGGATCAGTATGGAGGCGCTAGATTCTGTGTCAGATATTGGGGTATCAGTGTGTGATATATATTATTATTATCAGTGTGTGATATATAATTATTATCAGTGTGTGATATATGTTATTATTATCATCAGTGTGTGATATATGTTATTATTATCAGTGTGTGATATATGTTATTATTATTATTATTATTATTATTATTATTATTATTATTATCAGTGTGTGATATATAATTATTATCAGTGTGTGATATATATAATTATTATCAGTGTGTGATATATATTATTATTATCATCAGTGTGTGATATATATTATTATTATTATTATTATTATCAGTGTGTGATATATATTATTATTATCAGTGTGTGATATATGTTATTATTATTATCATCAGTGTGTGATATATATTATTATTATCAGTGTGTGATATATGTTATTATTATCAGTGTGTGATATATATTATTATTATCAGTGTGTGATATATGTTATTATTATCAGTGTGTGATATATATTATTATTATTATCATCAGTGTGGATATATATTATTATTATCAGTGTGTGATATATGTTATTATTATTATCATCAGTGTGTGATATATGTTATTATTATCAGTGTGTGATATATGTTATTATTATTATTATTATTATTATTATTATCAGTGTGTGATATATAATTATTATCAGTGTGTGATATATATAATTATTATCAGTGTGTGATATATATAATTATTATCAGTGTGTGATATATATTATTATTATCATCAGTGTGTGATATATGTTATTATTATTATTATTATTATCAGTGTGTGATATATATTATTATTATCAGTGTGTGATATGTTATTATTATCAGTGTGTGATATATGTTATTATTATTATCATCAGTGTGTGATATATATTATTATTATCAGTGTGTGATATATGTTATTATTATCAGTGTGTGATATATATTATTATTATCAGTGTGTGATATATGTTATTAATATCACACACTGATAATAATATTAATATATATCACACACTGATAATAACATATATAACACACTGATAATATATATCACACACTGATAAGAATATATATCGTACACTGATAATAACATGTATTATTATTATTATTATTATTATTATCAGTGTGTGATACGATCGGGTGTCTGTAATGTATATCAGAGTCGGGTGTATTATATATCAGAGGACGGCATGCACTTATTTTATGGTTTTTATGTTTAGTGACTGGATGTTATTTGATTAGAAGGTAATTGTCATATCAGTAACACTAAGATAAAAAATAAAAACTTTATAGGTTTATATTAAAAGCCAAACAACCAAAGAAAGTGATGATAGAAATAAGAAGTCACTGCTCCAGCATTGGGGGAAAACGCGATGATTAACACATAGAGCTCCAAAATGTATCCAAAAATATCGCACCATCGCCGCCAGTAGTGACAGAAAGGCCCGGCCACCGGATAAGGGGTCACCCTGTGAGACCACGCGGGATGACGGGTGTATGGCAGGTCACCAGCGGGTCGCCCGGCTCTTCCTGTATAATATTACTGAGGGCGTATTGTAGGAGTATTGGCGTACTGCGTGTTATAGTAGTTTACGTTATTTTACATTTTATGAGTTTCCCATGATATTTAGTATATTGAGGATAGTCTAGCTTATTGAGGAGATCTATCTTGTGTGCTGTATAATATTAGGAGATATACCGTTATTATAGTGGTCATTTATATATTATACTTATCACCATAATATCAGAAGACATAACAAATGATAGCAGTGGATTATAGAATGTACCTTTCACTGTATGAGACATGCTGTATTATAGTGGTCTATCCTATTATATATCGTACTGTACCTATCACTTTATAATTGCCCTCACTGTATAAGACATAATATATTAAAATGGTTTATAATAAATTATAGCTTTCTTATCATATACTATACCTGTGTAATATGAGACATGATATATAACAGTGTATTATCATATATTATATACTATACCTTCTTGTATAATATAAAACATGACATATTATAGTGGTGTATTATATTATATATTATAGCTCTCCCTGTATAATACAAGGAGACATTCTATTATAGTGCTTTATTATACTATACCTCTCACTGTGTAATATGAGACATGATATATAACAGTGTATTATCATATATTATATACTATACCTTCTTGTATAATATGGAACATGATATATATTATAGCGGTGTATTATATTATATATTATAGCTTTTACTGTATAATATTAGGAGACATTATAGTGGTTTATTATTATTATTAAAGCACCATTCCTTCCACATATGATAAGTGGTGCACATACATCCCGCGAGGATTACAATCTACGAGGTGTGGAGGAGGCATACTATAGCCCTCACTGTATAATATGGGACATGATATAGTAGTGTATTATATTATATTATATATACTAGTGGTGTATTATATTATAGCTCTCCCTGTATGATACCAGGAGACATACTATTATAGTGGTTTATTATGGTGTACCTCTCACTATATAATATGGTGAACCATTATATATTTTACTGGTATATTGTATACTATGCCTCTCTGTATATTACAAGACATGATATAGTGGTGTAGTATATTATACCTCACTGTATAATTTGGGGTGACATTATATTATAGTAGTATATTATATTGCAGCTCTCCCTGTATAATATTAGAAGACATTATACAGTGAGGAACAGAAGTATTTGAACACCCTGCAATTCTGCACGTTCTCCCACTTATAAATCATGGAGGGTCTGACATTCACATTGTAGGTGCATTCCCATCTGAGAGACAGAATTAAAGAAAATAAATATTCAGGAAATCCCATTGTATAATTATTAAAGAATGTCTTTGTCTTGCTGCTGAACAGAAGTATCTGAACACCTGAGACAATCCGTGAGGAGATCTGTGTGGAGGAGCGGGCCACAATCCCTGCTGCAGTGTCTGCAAACCTGACAGATGTAGAGGAGATCTGTGTGGAGGAGCGGGACACAACCCCTGCTGCAGTGTCTGCAAACCTGACAGATGTAGAGGAGATCTGTGTGGAGAAGCGGGCCACAATCTCTGCTGCAGTGTGTGCAAACCTGACATGTAGAGGAGATCTGTGTGGAGGAGCGGGCCACAACCCCTGCTGCAGTGTCTGCAAACCTGACAGATGTAGAGGAGATCTGTGTAGAGGAGCGGGCCACAACCCCTGCTGCAGTGTCTGCAAACCTGACAGATGTAGAGGAGATCTGTGTGGAGGAGCGGGCCACAACCCCTGCTGCAGTGTCTGCAAACCTGACAGATGTAAAGGAGATCTGTGTGGAGAAGTGGGCCACAACCCCTGCTGCAGTGCCTGCAAACCTGACAGATGTAAAGGAGATCTGTGTGGAGGAGCGGGACACAACCCCTGCTGCAGTGTCTGCAAACCTGACAGATGTAGAGGAGATCTCTGTGGAGAAGTGGGCCACAACCCCTGCTGCAGTGTCTACAAACCTGACAGATCTAGAGGAGATCTCTGTGGAGGAGCGGGCCTCAATCCCTGCTGCAGTGTCTGCAAACCTGACAGATGTAGAGGAGATCTGTGTGGAGGAGCGGGCTGGAGGGGTTAAGAAAATAAAATAAAAATTTAACTCACCTTAATCCACTTGCTCGCGCAGCCGGCATCTCCTTCTGTCTTCTTTGCTGAACAGGACCTGTGGTGACGTCACTCCGGTCATCACATGATCCATCACATGATCTTTTACCATGGTGATGGATCATGTGATGGACCATGTGATGAGCATAGTGACGTCACCACAGGTCCTTTTCTTGCAATCAGCAAAGGAGACAGAAGAGAAGTCGGGCTGAGCGATCAAGTGGACTAAGGTGAGTTTAATTATTTTTTAACCCCTCCAGCGCTATTGTACTATGCATTCTGTATTCAGAATGCTATTATTTTCCATTAAACCATGTTATAAGGGAAAATAATACAATCTACACAACACCGATCCCAAGCCCGAACTTCTGTGAAGAAGTTCGGGTTTGGGTACCAAACATGCCGATTTTTCTCACGCGAGTGCAGAACGCATTACAATGTTTTGCACTCGCGCGGAAAAATCGCGCATGTTGCCGCAATGCACCCGGACCTTTTCCCGCACATTTTCCCGCAACGCCCGTGTGAAAGAGGCCTAACACGGATTGTCTCAGGTGTTCAGATACTTCTGTTCAGCAGGAAGACAAAGACATTCTTTACAAATCATACAATGGGATTTCCTGAATATTTATGTCCCTCAGGTGGGAATGCACCTACAATGTGAATGTCAGACCCTCCATGATTTCTAAGTGGGAGAAATAGATTTCTAAGGCCTCTTTCACACGGGGGCGAGATTTCCGCGCGGGTGCAATGCGTGAGGTGAACGCATTGCACCCGCACTGAATCCGGACCCATTCACTTCTATGGGGCTGTGTAGATGAGCGGTGATTTTCACGCATCACTTGTGCGTTGCGTGAAAATCGCAGCATGCTCTATATTCAGCGTTTTTCACGCAACGCAGGCCCCATAGAAGTGAATGAGGCTGAGTGAAAATCACAAGCAAGTGCGGATGCAGTGAGATTTTCACGCATGTTATTTTCCCTTATGACATGGTTATAGGGGGAAATAATAGCATTCTGAATACAGAACGCATAGTAGAAGGTCAATTGAGGGTTAAAAAATAAAATTTAAATAACTCACCTCCTCCTCTTGATCGTGTAGTTGCCGATCTCTTCTTACTTCTTTAAAGGGGTTCTGCACTTTGTTGTAACTGATGATCTATCCTCTAGATAGATCATTAGCATCTTATCAGCGGGGGTCCGACACCCGGGACCCCCGCCGATCAGCTATTTGAGAAGGAAGCTCCAGCAGCGCCGCGGCCTTCTCACTGGTTACCGCCGGCCCAGTGACGTCACGACTAGTATCAACTAGCGTGGGGGCGGGGCTAAGCTGTGTTCACTTGAATGGACCTTAGCCCCGCCCACTCTAGTTGATACTAGTCGTGAGGTCACTGGGCCGGCGGTAACCAGTGAGAAGGCCGCGGCGCTACTGGAGCTGCCTTCTCAAACAGCTGATCGGCGGGGGTCCCAGGTGTCGGACCCCCGCTGATAAGATGCTAATGATCTATCCAGAGGATAGATCATCAGTTAAAACAAAGTGCAGAACCCCTTTAATCATGAGCTGCCAGCTAAAGGACCTGTGGTGACGTCACATCACATGGTCCAATCACATGGTCCATGTGATTGGACCATGTGATGAGCTCAGTGACGTCACCATAGGTCCTTTGACAGGTCCTGAAGAAAGAACAGGAGACCGGCAGCTAAGCGATCAATTGGAGGAGGTGAGTTAATTTTTTTTTATTAACCCTCAATTGACCTTGTACTATGCAGTCTGTATTAAAGAATGCTATTATTTTCCCTTATAACCATGTTATAAGGGAAAATAATACAATCTACACAACACCGAACCCAAACCTGGACTTCAGTGAAGAAGTCCAGGTCTGGGTACCACATTCAGTTTTTTATCACGCGCGTGCAAAACGCATTGCACCCGCGCGATAAAAACTGAACAACGGAACGCAATTGCGAAACTACCCACGTGGGTTTGCCGCAATGACCCGGGACGCATCCTGAGCCAAAACGTGACGCCCGTGTGAACCGAGCCTAAATGTTCAAATACTTCTGTTCGTCACTGTAGATATAGCGGTATATTATCTATATATTACCTGTATATTAGTGTATATATAGCGGTATATTATCTATATATTACCTGTATATTAGTGTATATATAGCGGTATATTATCTATATATTACCTGTATATTAGTGTATATGTAGCGGTATATTATCTATATATTACCTGTATATTAGTGTATATATAGCGGTATATTATCTATATATTACCTGTCTATTAGTGTATATAAAGCGGTATAGTATCTATATATTACCTGTATATTAGTGTATATAAAGCGGTATAGTATCTATATATTACCTGTATATTAGTGTGTATAAAGCGGTATAGTATCTATATATTACCTGTATATTAGTGTATATGTAGCGGTATATTATCTATATATTACCTGTATATTAGTGTAGATATAGCGGTATATTATCTATATATTACCTGTATATTAGTGTATATGTAGCGGTATAGTATCTATATATTACCTGTATATTAGTGTATATGTAGCGGTATATTATCTATATATTACCTGTATATTAGTGTACATGTAGCGGTATATTATCTATATATTACCTGTATATTAGTGTAAATGTAGTGGTATATTATCTATATATTACCTGTATATTAGTGTATATGTAGCGGTATATTATCTATATATTACCTGTATATTAGTGTGTATAAAGCGGTATATTATCTATATATTACCTGTATATTAGTGTATATGTAGCGGTATATTATCTATATATTACCTGTATATTAGTGTAGATATAGCGGTATATTATCTATATATTACCTGTATATTAGTGTATATGTAGCGGTATAGTATCTATATATTACCTGTATATTAGTGTATATGTAGCGGTATATTATCTATATATTACCTGTATATTAGTGTACATGTAGCGGTATATTATCTATATATTACCTGTATATTAGTGTAAATGTAGTGGTATATTATCTATATATTACCTGTATATTAGTGTATATGTAGCGGTATATTATCTATATATTACCTGTCTATTAGTGTATATGTAGCGGTATAGTATCTATATATTATCTGTATATTAGTGTATATAAAGCGGTATATTATCTATATATTACCTGTATATTAGTGTATATGTAGCGGTATATTATCTATATATTACCTGTATATGTAGCGGTATATTATCTATATATTACCTGTATATTAGTGTACATGTAGCGGTATATTATCTATATATTACCTGTATATTAGTGTGTATATAGCGGTATATTATCTATATATTACCTGTATATGTAGCGGTATATTATCTATATATTACCTGTATATTAGTGTACATGTAGCGGTATATTATCTATATATTACCTGTATATTAGTGTATATATAGCGGTATATTATCTATATATTACCTGTATATTAGTGTATATATAGCGGTATATTATCTATATATTACCTGTACATTAGTGTATATGTAGCGGTATATTATCTATATATTACCTGTACATTAGTGTATATGTAGCGGTATATTATCTATATATTACCTGTACATTAGTGTATATGTAGCGGTATATTATCTATATATTACCTGTACATTAGTGTATATATAGCGGTATATTATCTATATATTACCTGTACATTAGTGTATATGTAGCGGTATATTATCTATATATTACCTGTACATTAGTGTATATATAGCGGTATATTATCCATATATTACCTGTACATTAGTGTATATATAGCGGTATATTATCTATATATTACCTGTATATTAGTGTATATAAAGCGGTATAGTATCTATATATTACCTGTATATTAGTGTATATAAAGCGGTATGTATCTATATATTACCTGTATATTAGTGTGTATAAAGCGGTATAGTATCTATATATTACCTGTATATTAGTGTATATGTAGCGGTATATTATCTATATATTACCTGTATATTAGTGTACATGTAGCGGTATATTATCTATATATTACCTGTATATTAGTGTAAATGTAGTGGTATATTATCTATATATTACCTGTACATTAGTGTATATGTAGCGGTATATTATCTATATATTACCTGTATATTAGTGTACATGTAGCGGTATATTATCTATATATTACCTGTATATTAGTGTAAATGTAGTGGTATATTATCTATATATTACCTGTACATTAGTGTATATGTAGCGGTATATTATCTATATATTACCTGTATATTAGTGTATATATAGCGGTATATTATCTATATATTACCTGTATATTAGTGTAAATGTAGCGGTATATTATCTATATATTACCTGTATATTAGTGTACATGTAGCGGTATATTATCTATATATTACCTGTATATTAGTGTAAATGTAGTGGTATATTATCTATATATTACCTGTACATTAGTGTATATGTAGCGGTATATTATCTATATATTACCTGTATATTAGTGTATATATAGCGGTATATTATCTATATATTACCTGTATATTAGTGTATATGTAGCGGTATATTATCTATATATTACCTGTCTATTAGTGTATATGTAGCGGTATATTATCTATATATTACCTGTACATTAGTGTATATGTAGCGGTATATTATCTATATATTACCTGTATATTAGTGTATATATAGCGGTATATTATCTATATATTACCTGTATATTAGTGTATATGTAGCGGTATATTATCTATATATTACCTGTATATGTAGCGGTATATTATCTATATATTACCTGTATATTAGTGTACATGTAGCGGTATATTATCTATATATTACCTGTATATTAGTGTGTATATAGCGGTATATTATCTATATATTACCTGTATATGTAGCGGTATATTATCTATATATTACCTGTATATTAGTGTATATATAGCGGTATATTATCTATATATTACCTATATATTAGTGTATATGTAGCGGTATAGTATCTATATATTACCTATATATTAGTGTATATATAGCGGTATAGTATCTATATATTACCTGTATATTAGTGTAAATGTAGCGGTATATTATCTATATATTACCTGTATATTAGTGTATATATAGCGGTATATTATCTATATATTACCTGTACATTAGTGTATATGTAGCGGTATATTATCTATATATTACCTGTACATTAGTGTATATGTAGCGGTATATTATCTATATATTACCTGTACATTAGTGTATATGTAGCGGTATATTATCTATATATTACCTGTACATTAGTGTATATGTAGCGGTATATTATCCATATATTACCTGTACATTAGTGTATATATAGCGGTATATTATCTATATATTACCTGTATATTAGTGTATATATAGCGGTATAGTATCTATATATTACCTGTATATAAAGCGGTATAGTATCTATATATTACCTGTATATTAGTGTATATATAGCGGTATATTATCTATATATTACCTGTCTATTAGTGTATATGTAGCGGTATAGTATCTATATATTATCTGTATATTAGTGTATATAAAGCGGTATATTATCTATATATTACCTGTATATTAGTGTATATGTAGCGGTATATTATCTATATATTACCTGTATATTAGTGTATATAAAGCGGTATATTATCTATATATTACCTGTATATTAGTGTATATGTAGCGGTATATTATCTATATATTACCTGTATATTAGTGTATATATAGCGGTATATTATCTATATATTACCTGTATATTAGTGTATATAAAGCGGTATATTATCTATATATTACCTGTATATTAGTGTATATGTAGCGGTATATTATCTATATATTACCTGTATATTAGTGTATATATAGCGGTATATTATCTATATATTACCTGTATATTAGTGTATATATAGCGGTATATTATCTATATATTACCTGTATATTAGTGTATATGTAGCGGTATATTATCTATATATTACCTGTATATTAGTGTACATGTAGCGGTATATTATCTATATATTACCTGTATATTAGTGTATATATAGCGGTATATTATCTATATATTACCTGTATATTAGTGTATATGTAGCGGTATAGTATCTATATATTACCTGTATATTAGTGTATATATAGCGGTATATTATCTATATATTACCTGTATATTAGTGTATATGTAGCGGTATATTATCTATATATTACCTGTATATTAGTGTATATATAGCGGTATATTATCTATATATTACCTGTATATGTAGCGGTATATTATCTATATATTACCTGTATATTAGTGTACATGTAGCGGTATATTATCTATATATTACCTGTATATTAGTGTGTATATAGCGGTATATTATCTATATATTACCTGTACATTAGTGTATATGTAGCGGTATATTATCTATATATTACCTGTATATTAGTGTAAATGTAGCGGTATATTATCTATATATTACCTGTACATTAGTGTATATATAGCGGTATATTATCTATATATTACCTGTACATTAGTGTATATGTAGCGGTATAGTATCTATATATTACCTGTACATTAGTGTATATATAGCGGTATATTATCTATATATTACCTGTACATTAGTGTATATGTAGCGGTATATTATCTATATATTACCTGTATATTAGTGTATATGTAGCGGTATATTATCTATATATTACCTGTATATTAGTGTATATATAGCGGTATAGTATCTATATATTACCTGTATATTAGTGTAAATGTAGCGGTATATTATCTATATATTACCTGTACATTAGTGTATATATAGCGGTATATTATCTATATATTACCTATATATTAGTGTATATATAGCGGTATATTATCTATATATTACCTGTACATTAGTGTATATGTAGCGGTATAGTATCTATATATTACCTGTACATTAGTGTATATATAGCGGTATATTATCTATATATTACCTGTACATTAGTGTATATGTAGCGGTATATTATCTATATATTACCTGTATATTAGTGTATATATAGCGGTATATTATCTATATATTACCTGTATATTAGTGTACATGTAGCGGTATATTATCTATATATTACCTGTACATTAGTGTATATGTAGCGGTATAGTATCTATATATTACCTGTACATTAGTGTATATATAGCGGTATATTATCTATATATTACCTGTACATTAGTGTATATGTAGCGGTATATTATCTATATATTACCTGTATATTAGTGTATATATAGCGGTATATTATCTATATATTACCTGTACATTAGTGTATATGTAGCGGTATATTATCTATATATTACCTGTACATTAGTGTATATATAGCGGTATATTATCTATATATTACCTATATATTAGTGTATATATAGCGGTATATTATCTATATATTACCTGTACATTAGTGTATATGTAGCGGTATAGTATCTATATATTACCTGTACATTAGTGTATATATAGCGGTATATTATCTATATATTACCTGTACATTAGTGTATATGTAGCGGTATATTATCTATATATTACCTGTATATTAGTGTATATATAGCGGTATATTATCTATATATTACCTGTATATTAGTGTACATGTAGCGGTATATTATCTATATATTACCTATATATTAGTGTATATGTAGCGGTATATTATCTATATATTACCTATATATTAGTGTATATATAGCGGTATAGTATCTATATATTACCTGTATATTAGTGTAAATGTAGCGGTATATTATCTATATATTACCTGTATATTAGTGTGTATATAGCGGTATAGTATCTATATATTACCTGTACATTAGTGTATATATAGCGGTATATTATCTATATATTACCTGTATATTAGTGTGTATATAGCGGTATAGTATCTATATATTACCTGTACATTAGTGTATATGTAGCGGTATAGTATCTATATATTACCTGTACATTAGTGTATATGTAGCGGTATATTATCTATATATTACCTGTACATTAGTGTATATATAGCGGTATATTATCTATATATTACCTGTATATTAGTGTATATGTAGCGGTATATTATCTATATATTACCTGTATATTAGTGTACATGTAGCGGTATATTATCTATATATTACCTGTATATTAGTGTATATATAGCGGTATATTATCTATATATTACCTGTATATTACTGTATATATAGCGGTATATTATCTATATATTACCTGTATATTAGTGTACATGTAGCGGTATATTATCTATATATTACCTGTATATTAGTGTATATATAGCGGTATATTATCTATATATTACCTGTATATTAGTGTATATGTAGCGGTATATTATCTATATATTACCTGTATATTAGTGTGTATATAGCGGTATATTATCTATATATTACCTGTATATTAGTGTACATGTAGCGGTATATTATCTATATATTACCTGTATATTAGTGTATATATAGCGGTATATTATCTATATATTACCTGTATATTAGTGTATATGTAGCGGTATATTATCTATATATTACCTGTATATTAGTGTGTATATAGCGGTATATTATCTATATATTACCTGTATATGTAGCGGTATATTATCTATATATTACCTGTATATTAGTGTACATGTAGCGGTATATTATCTATATATTACCTGTATATTAGTGTATATATAGCGGTATATTATCTATATATTACCTGTATATTAGTGTATATATAGTGGTATATTATCTATATATTATCTGTATATTAGTGTATATGTAGCGGTATATTATCTATATATTACCTGTATATTAGTGTATATGTAGCGGTATATTATCTATATATTACCTGTATATTAGTGTGTATAAAGCGGTATATTATCTATATATTACCTGTATATTAGTGTATATGTAGCGGTATATTATCTATATATTACCTGTATATTAGTGTATATGTAGCGGTATATTATCTATATATTACCTGTATATTAGTGTATATGTAGCGGTATATTATCTATATATTACCTGTACATTAGTGTATATGTAGCGGTATATTATCTATATATTACCTGTATATTAGTGTATATATAGCGGTATATTATCTATATATTACCTGTACATTAGTGTATATATAGCGGTATATTATCTATATATTACCTGTATATTAGTGTATATATAGCGGTATATTATCTATATATTACCTGTATATTAGTGTATATATAGCGGTATATTATCTATATATTACCTGTATATTAGTGTATATATAGCGGTATATTAAATAAATAGGATATCGCACTAGAAGAAATAGAAACCAAAAGTTGCTCCTGTAAATTCAGACCACTCATTTAATAGAAGGATTATAATAAATATACAAGGTACAGGGCACTCAAGAGACCGTGACCATGTGGTTAACAAATATATAGTTTTATTTAGATTAAGTCAAATAAAATAAATGCAATAAAATACACAATAGATAAATGCTTCTATAATAATATCATTATATTCATGCTATTCAAAAGTCCGCTAACATATAGATTATCATCAAGGCGGACCTCAGTAGTATGACCAGCAAAAAAATGGTATCAAAATAACTAAAAGTTCATCCAATATTATGTGCAGTCTTTAAAAATAGATACCTGAGTATAGTTGATATGGACCGAGAAATCAAATGTCCCGTATTTAGTAGCAGCGGCGTCCCGCCGAAAACAGGTGAATTACTTGCAAGTAAAATAAATTGTAATCGACCAAACCTTGACTTTTGACCACTCTCCGAAATGTGCCTCTGGTTTCTGCAGCACTTGTAGAATCAGGAGATTGCAGGCGGCTCTGTAAATCGCTATCCAAGCCTATAGACCTCCGCTTTTAAATCGAAATTGCGCAATGGTATAATGACGGAAAATTTCGTCGGTAAAGGTCCACTTCTGCTCTGTATATTGGTCAGTCTCCGGTACTTCGGTCTTTCAGTACAAATACCACTGAGGAAGGGGCAAATAGTTAGACCCCGAAACGCGTCTGGTGCGACACCCCCCAAATTTTGTACTGAAAGACCGAAGTACCGGAGACTGACCAATATACAGAGCAGAAGTGGACCTTTACCGACGAAATTTTCCGTCATTATACCATTGCGCAATTTCGATTTAAAAGCGGAGGTCTATAGGCTTGGATAGCGATTTACAGAGCCGCCTGCAATCTCCTGATTCTACAAGTGCTGCAGAAACCAGAGGCACATTTCGGAGAGTGGTCAAAAGTCAAGGTTTGGTCGATTACAATTTATTTTACTTGCAAGTAATTCACCTGTTTTCGGCGGGACGCCGCTGCTACTAAATACGGGACATTTGATTTCTCGGTCCATATCAACTATACTCAGGTATCTATTTTTAAAGACTGCACATAATATTGGATGAACTTTTAGTTATTTTGATACCATTTTTTTGCTGGTCATACTACTGAGGTCCGCCTTGATGATAATCTATATGTTAGCGGACTTTTGAATAGCATGAATATAATGATATTATTATAGAAGCATTTATCTATTGTGTATTTTATTGCATTTATTTTATTTGACTTAATCTAAATAAAACTATATATTTGTTAACATAGAAACATAGAAACATAGAATGTGTCGGCAGATAAGAACCATGTGGCCCATCTAGTCTGCCCAATATACTGAGTACTATGAATAGCCCCCGGCCCTATCTTATATGAAGGATGGCCTTATGCCTATCCCATGCATGCTTAAACCCCTTCACTGTATTTGCAGCTACCACTTCTGCAGGAAGGCTATTCCATGCATCCACTACTCTCTCAGTAAAGTAATACTTCCTGATATTACTGTTAAACCTTTGCCCCTCTAATTTAAAACTGTGTCCTCTTGTGGTAGTTTTTCTTCTTTTAAATCTTCTCTCTTCCTTTACCGAGTTGATTCCCTTTATGTATTTAGCAGTTTCTCTCATCTCCCCTCTGTCTCTTCTTTCTTCCAAGCTATACATATTAAGGTCCTTTAACCTTTCCTGGTAAGTTTTATCCTGCAATCCATGTACCAGTTTAGTAGCTCTTCTCTGAACTCTCTCTAGAGTATCTATATCCTTCTGGAGATATGGCCTCCAGTACTGCGCACAATACTCCAAGTGAGGTCTCACCAGTGTTCTGTACAGCGGCATAAGCACTTCACTCTTTCTACTGCTTATACCTCTCCCTATACATCCAAGCATTCTGCTGGCATTTCGTGCTGCTCTATTACATTGTCTTCCCACCTTTAAGTCTTCTGAAATAATTACTCCTAAATCCCTTTCCTCAGATACTGAGGTCAGGACTGTGTCAAATATTCTATATTCTGTCCTTGGGTTTTTACGCCCCAGGTGCATTATCTTGCACTTATCCACATTAAATTTCAGTTTCCAGAGTTCTGACCATTCTTCTAGTTTTCCTAAATCCTTTTCCATTTGGCGTTTCCCTCCAGGAACATCAACCCTGTTACATATCTTTGTGTCATCAGCAAAAAGACAAACCTTACCAGCGAGGCCTTTTGCAATATCACTTATGAAGATATTAAACAAAATCGGTCCCAGTACAGATCCCTGTGGAACCCCACTGGTAACATGACCTTGTTTTGAATGTTCTCCATTGACTACAACCCTCTGTTGTCTGTCACTCAGCCACTGCCTAATCCACTCAACAATATGGGAGTCCATGCTCAATGACTGCAGTTTATTGATAAGTCTTCTATGTGGGACAGTGTCAAAAGCCTTACTAAAATCTAGATATGCGATGTCTACTGCACCTCCACCGTCTATTATTTTATTCACCCAGTCAAAAAAATCTATAAGATTAGTTTGACATGATCTCCCTGAAGTAAACCCATGTTGTTTTTCATCTTGCAATCCATGGGATTTTAGATGTTCCACAATCCTATCCTTTAATAGGGTTTCCATTAATTTGCCTACTATTGATGTCAGACTCACTGGTCTATAGTTGCTCGATTCCTCCCTACTACCTTTCTTGTGAATGGGCACGACATTTGCCAATTTCCAATCTTCCGGGACGACTCCTGTTACTAATGATTGGTTAAATAAATCTGTTAACGGTTTTGCCAGCTCACCACTAAGCTCTTTTAATAATTTTGGGTGTATCTCATCAGGCCCCTGTGACTTATCTGTCTTCACCTTAGACAGCAAACTTAGAACATCTTCCTCTGTAAAGATACATGCATCAAACGATTTATTAGTCATCCTTTCTAGTGGAGGTCCTTCTCCTTTTTCTTTTGTAAAAACTGAACAGAAGTATTCATTAAGGCAGTCGGCTAGCCCTTTATCCACATGGTCACGGTCTCTTGAGTGCCCTGTACCTTGTATATTTATTATATATAGCGGTATATTATCTATATATTACCTGTATATTAGTGTATATGTAGCGGTATATTATCTATATATTACCTGTACATTAGTGTATATGTAGCGGTATATTATCTATATATTACCTGTATATTAGTGTACATGTAGCGGTATATTATCTATATATTACCTGTATATTAGTGTGTATATAGCGGTATATTATCTATATATTACCTGTTCATGTAGCGGTATATTATCTATATATTAGTGTATATATAGCGGTATATTATCTATATATTACCTGTACATTAGTGTATATATAGCGGTATATTATCTATATATTACCTGTACATTAGTGTATATATAGCGGTATATTATCTATATATTACCTGTATATTAGTGTATATGTAGCGGTATATTACCTATATATTACCTGTATATTAGTGTACATGTGGCGGTATATTAGCTCACACTAGGTTGATTAAAGCCCACTCTGGTTTGCGTCACTTATATATTGAATTTATAGTATAATTAATTAGTGACACTAAAAAAGAAAACAAAAAATTCCTTTATTTCTGTTTCAAAGTATTAAAAACGTGAAGGGAGTGAAAACTCCAGATGTGTAAATCTAATGACTGGTGCAGACGCGATGTTGGCAGAGACGGGTGGAACGAGCGCCCACGTCCGGGGGGACACGTCTTCAGTAGAGTTGAGCGGACATCTAGATGTTTGAGTTCAACGGGTTCGGCCGAACTTCAAAAAAAATTTGAGTTTGGAACCCGAACTTGACCCCGAACCCGAACCCCATTGAAGTCAATGGGGACCCGAACTTTTGAGCACTAAAATAACAATGCAGGACTCTTAAGACGCCCTGTTATAGGAATGAGTAATAAACAATCACAGGGAATGTCACTGGGGGATTTAGGATGAGGGAACGTTAGACAGGAGAGGCCCCGCTGCCACCTTGTTGAGAACTTCTGCCTGATCGCACGTCCCCGTGACGTCCACCATCCATTTGGATATCTTCTCTATCAACTTTCGATGTTCTTTTCTGCGCCTACCATGGTGACCACGGTTATCGGGGAATCAGGGTTCCACGCCGGAGAGGGAGCGTGAGAAAGAGAGACCACATCCAAGGGAGGTCAATGGATGCAAATTTTTTTTTGATGGAGCAGAAATGTGGGAAAAGTATTGAAGCTTAAATGTGGGACAACTTGTTACAGTTTAAGCATTGAATGAAAGGAGGCGACGAGCATCAATTACAGAAGCATTTCTGAAATTTCATCCCCTGTCACCTATGCAGAGCAGGGGTTAATTCACAGCAAAAATGGTATAATGTCAACCCAAGAATGTAACAGAAAAATTACAGACATTTCTTAACCTGTCTACTTGGTAGAGCAGGGGTCTATGGCAGAGACAATTGTTTATTGTCACCCGAAAAAGTAAAAGAAAAATTAGTGAAATTTATTAAGCTGTCACCGAGGTAGAGGAGGGGAATATTACACCAGAAAATTGCTGAATTTTACCCGAAAATTTAACAGACAAATTTGTGAATTTTTTTAACCTGTCTACTAGGTGCAGGTGAAACTCAAAAAATTAGAATATCGTGCAAAAGTCCATTTATTTCAGTAATGCAAATTAAAAGGAATTGCATTAATGCAGCTTAAAATTAGAATTTTGTGAAAAGGTTCAATATTCTCGGCTCAAAGTGTCACACTCTCATCAGCTAATTGCTCCATACCCCCTGAGCAACGGGGACCTGAGACTGTGACTTTGGGGTTTCATAATCTATAAGCCGTAATCATCCAAACTATAACAAAGGCTTGGAATATCTCACCTTCCATGTAACGAGTCTCATATGTTCGCTTCACCTTTTAAGTTGCATTACTGAAATAAAAGAACTTTGCACGATATTCAAATTTTTCGAGTTTCACCTGTATAGCAGTGGTACATCACACCCAAAAATTGGTGAATTTCACCCGGAAATGTAACTGACAAAGTAGTGAAATGACATAAAATAAAATACGCACAAATAAAAAAATAATAATGTGATTTATGAGGTGGAGTTCCATATGGAGTAGGAGGGGGAGGAGGCGGTGGACGTAGCGGAGTAGGTGGAAGCGGCGGTGGAGGAGGACGAGGTAGCCAACACAGGATTTTGGTTTTAATAAAATTTTAAAAAATTAAGGTACACTCCAAAAGTGTCCCCCCCCCGCTAAACACACGTTCAGACAATACACTGGCTGCAGGGCAGGCCAGCACCTCCAAGGGGAAAAGGGCAAGTTCAGGCCATGTGCCCAATGTGGAGACCCAGAAGTTGCAGGGGCTGACCCGCAAGGGATGTGCGTCGACCGGCTAGTTCCAGAGCTGCTACGAGATTTCGCCCATTATCGCACACCACCAGGCCGGGCTTGAGGCTGACCGGCACCAACCACTCGTCGGTCTGTTGGTCAAGGCCCGTCCACAGCTCCTGCGCGGTGTGGGGTTTGTCCCCAAACAGATACGTTATAAAACTGCCTGCTGTCGTTTACCCCTGGCTGTGCTGAAGTTGGTGGTGAAGGGGTTACACTGACCGGATGAGGAGCCGGTAGAGGATGAGGAAGCGGAGTAGGAGGAGGAAGCAACAGGAGGAAACTGAAGCGCCCTGCAACCCTCGGTGGTGGAAGGACATGCGCCAAACTGCTATCCGCCTCAGGCCCAGCCGCCACATTTACCCAGTGTGCTGTTATGGAGATATAACGGCCCTGACCACGCTTACTGGTCCACGTATCCGTAGTCAGGTGCACCTTGCCACAGATGGCGTTGCGCAGTGCACACCTGATTTTGTCCCCCACTTGGTTGTGCAGGGAAGGGATGGCTCTCCTGGAAAAGTAGTGGCGGCTGGGCACGACGTACTGTGGGACAGCCACCGCCATAAGGCCTTTAAAACTCTCCGTCTCCACCAGCATTTCAATGGCCAGTAATTTAGAAATGCTGGCATTCAGGGCCAGGGATCGCGGGTGGGTAGGGGGTACTTCCTCTTCCTCTCCAGCGTTTGGGAGATGGAGAGCTGATCGCTTCCGTGGGACATTGTGGAGATGCTTGGTGACCCAGGTGGTGGTGTTGCCTGCAGATCCTCTGTTTGCGGGGTGGCAGGTGGTACTGTCACTCCAGAGGTGGATGAAGAGGCCACGACTGCAGCAGAAGAGGAAGCAGGAGGAGCCAGAGACCTTTCTTGGTTTTTGAGGTGTCTTCTCCACTGCAGCTCCTGCTTTGCACTTAGATGTCTGGTCATGCAGGTTGTGCTCAGGTTGAGAACGTTTATGCCTCGCTTCAGGCTCTGATTGCACAGCGTGCAAACCACTCGTGTCTTCTCGTCAGCACATTGTCTGAAGAACTGCCACGCCAGGGAACTCCTTGGAGCTGGCTTTGGTGTGCTCGGTCCCTTGCTGCGGTGGGCAGTAGCAGGCGTACTGTCTAGAGGACGGCCGCTCCGCTTTTGCACCCTGCTCCCTCTTCTGCTGTGCTGGTGGCTCTGTGCGACCACCGCCTCTTCCTCCGAACTACATCGGTCACTGGCATGACCTTGATTCCATGTGGGGTCGAGGACCTCATCGTCCTCCACATCATCTTCCACCCAGTCTTCACCCCTGCCCTCCTTGTCGGTCTGCACACTGCAGAAAGCCCCAGCAGTTGGCACCTGTGTTTCGTCCTCATCCGAGTTGTGCTGCGATGGTTCTCCCATGTACTCATCCTGAAAGATAAGTGGTTGGGCATCGGTGCACTCAATCTCTTCCACTTCTGGGACAGGGCTAGGTGGACGGCCCTGGGAAACCCTGCTCACAGAGTCATCAAAAAGCAGAAGAGACTGCTGCATGACTTGGGGCTCAGACTGCTTGGCTGATGTGCAAGGGGGTGAGGTGAAAGACTGATGGACATCGGCTGCAGGTGCCAACTGTGGTCTTTCAGCAGGAGACTGGGTGGGAGACAATGTGAAGGAACTGGATCCACTGTCAGCAAACCAATCTACTATCGCCTGTACTTGTTCAGGCCTCACCATTCGTAGAGCCGCATTAGGCCCGACCAAATACCGCTGCAGGTTCTGTCGCCTACTCGCACCTGAGGAAGGGGTTTCACTTGTGCCTGTAGCTGGCACAGATCGACCACGTCCTCTCCCTGCAGCTCCACCAGCAGCGCCACGACCGGGGCCACGTCCCTTATTTGACGATCTCCTCATATTTCTAGAATTTAGGATCTTGCCCAAAATAGGTGTTTAATTAATAGTAGAATAGAACGACAGTATGTAAAGGGTGTATCTCACACGGCCTGAACCAGACTAGGCCGCAATCAAGATTTTTTGCCAAAAATTTCTCTTTTTCAAATAACTGAATAGAACCCCAGTATCTAAAGTGTGTATCTCATACGTATAGATAGACTAGGCCGCAATTAAATTTTTTGCCCAAAATGGGTGTTTTTTTACTAACAGAATATGACAGCAGTATATAACGCTTGAATTTCACACGTGCAGCAAGGGCTGTAAAATTGAGTATTTTGCCCAAAAAGGGTGTTTTTAAAAACCCAGAAAATTATAGCTGTATTTCTAGCTTAAATTGCAAACTGACTAATCCTGCAAACGCACCAGATGTTAGATATTGCCAAAAATGGGTGTTTTTTCAAAGCCAGATTATTAGTGCAGTTTTCCAAGCTTGGATTTCAATGTCACAAAAGGTCAGATGCTGTGCTGGTGCACATATGCAGGGCTGGTGCACGGAGCTTGCATAAAATGGCCGCCGCCGCCGCCCACCTCACTAACAGACGGATAACAGTTATTTCTCTGTCACGATTGTGCACTGCACCCACACAACTAAATGTATGTAGATCGCCGAGTTCAATTGAAGTTCTGATAACAGATTCTCTCCTATTCTCTCCCTCACAGCAGCAGCATCCTCTCCCTACACTGGTAACAGCAGAGTGACGGGCGGCGCTACCTGACTGCAGCTTATATAGAGGCCGGGTCACATGGTGCTCCGGCCAATCACAGCCCTGCCATTAGTAGGCATGGCTGTGATGGCTTCTAAGGGCACATAGTTAAACGCTTGTTGATTGGCTGCTGTGCAGCCTTTCAAAAAGCGCCAAGAAATCGCTGAACGAACCCGAACTTTTACTGAAATGTTGGGGTTCGGGGTCCACAAGCATACACTGGTAGCAGCCCTCCTGATTGGCCACAATATAACCCACGTGATACAATCTAATATCGCCTGTAGAGCTGAGCCCACCACACACGCTGCCCGATTATGCATCAGCTAATACACGTGTGGAGCCAACATCAGGCCACGAGCCTATCCACAAATCTCTTGGACGGTCTCCGTTACTGACAGAGGATGCACAGTAATCATAGTATCAGACGCTGCTCACAGCGAGTCCTCAGCTACAGAGATCACGGAGACTGAGCAGCCGCTCCCTGCTCTTAGTACCCAGGATACTGCACTATGCTACGTGCCCACACTGCCTGCTCTTAGTACCCAGGATACTGCACTATGCTATGTGCCCCCACTGCCTGCTCTTAGTACCCAGGATACTGCACTATGCTACGCGCCCACACTGCCTGCTCTTAGTACCCAGGATACTGCACTATGCTACGTGCCCACACTGCCTGCTCCTAGTACCCAGGATACTGCACTATGCTACGCGCCCACACTGCCTGCTCTTAGTACCCAGGATACTGCAATATGCTACGTGCCCACACTGCCTGCTCTTAGTACCCAGGATACTGCACTATGCTACGTGCCCACACTGCCTGCTCTTAGTACCCAGGATACTGCACTATGCTATGTGCCCACACTGCCTGCTCTTAGTACCCAGAATACTGCACTATGCTACGCGCCCACACTGCCTGCTCTTAGTACCCAGGATACTGCACTATGCTACGTGCCCACACTGCCTGCTCCTAGTACCCAGGATACTGCACTATGCTACGTGCCCACACTGCCTGCTCTTAGTACCCAGGATACTGCACTATGCTACGCGCCCACACTGCCTGCTCTTAGTACCCAGGATACTGCACTATGCTACGTGCCCACACTGCCTGCTCTTAGTACCCAGGATACTGCACTATGCTACGTGCCCACACTGCCTGCTCCTAGTACCCAGGATACTGCACTATGCTATGTGCCCACACTGCCTGCTCTTAGTCCCCAGGATACTGCACTATGCTACGTGCCCACACTGCCTGCTCCTAGTACCCAGGATACTGCACTATGCTATGTGCCCACACTGCCTGCTCTTAGTACCCAGGATACTGCACTATGCTACGTGCCCACACTGCCTACTCTTAGTACCCAGGATACTGCACTATGCTATGTGCCCACACTGCCTGCTCTTAGTCCCCAGGATACTGCACTATGCTACGTGCCCACACTGCCTGCTCTTAGTACCCAGGATACTGCACTATGCTACGCGCCCACACTGCCTGCTCTTAGTACCCAGGATACTGCACTATGCTACGTGCCCACACTGCCTGCTCTTAGTACCCAGGATACTGCACTATGCTACGTGCCCACACTGCCTGCTCCTAGTACCCAGGATACTGCACTATGCTACGCGCCCACACTGCCTGCTCTTAGTACCCAGGATACTGCACTATGCTACGTGCCCACACTGCCTGCTCTTAGTACCCAGGATACTGCACTATGCTACGTGCCCACACTGCCTGCTCTTAGTACCCAGGATACTGCACTATGCTATGTGCCCACACTGCCTGCTCTTAGTACCCAGAATACTGCACTATGCTACGCGCCCACACTGCCTGCTCTTAGTACCCAGGATACTGCACTATGCTACGTGCCCACACTGCCTGCTCCTAGTACCCAGGATACTGCACTATGCTACGTGCCCACACTGCCTGCTCTTAGTACCCAGGATACTGCACTATGCTACGCGCCCACACTGCCTGCTCTTAGTACCCAGGATACTGCACTATGCTACGCGCCCACACTGCCTGCTCTTAGTACCCAGGATACTGCACTATGCTACGTGCCCACACTGCCTGCTCCTAGTACCCAGGATACTGCACTATGCTACGCGCCCACACTGCCTGCTCTTAGTACCCAGGATACTGCACTATGCTACGTGCCCACACTGCCTGCTCTTAGTACCCAGGATACTGCACTATGCTACGTGCCCACACTGCCTGCTCTTAGTACCCAGGATACTGCACTATGCTACGTGCCCACACTGCCTGCTCTTAGTACCCAGGATACTGCACTATGCTACGTGCCCACACTGCCTGCTCTTAGTACCCAGGATACTGCACTATGCTACGTGCCCACACTGCCTGCTCTTAGTACCCAGAATACTGCACTATGCTACGTGCCCACACTGCCTGCTCTTAGTACCCAGGATACTGCACTATGCTACGTGCCCACACTGTCTGCTCTTAGTACCCAGGATACTGCACTATGCTACGCGCCCACACTGCCTGCTCTTAGTACCCAGGATACTGCACTATGCTACGTGCCCACACTGCCTGCTCTTAGTACCCAGGATACTGCACTATGCTACGTGCCCACACTGCCTGCTCTTAGTACCCAGGATACTGCACTATGCTACGCGCCCACACTGCCTGCTCTTAGTACCCAGGATACTGCACTATGCTACGTGCCCACACTGCCTGCTCTTAGTACCCAGGATACTGCACTATGCTACGCGCCCACACTGCCTGCTCTTAGTACCCAGGATACTGCACTATGCTACGCGCCCACACTGCCTGCTCTTAGTACCCAGAATACTGCACTATGCTACGCGCCCACACTGCCTGCTCTTAGTACCCAGGATACTGCACTATGCTACGCGCCCACACTGCCTGCTCTTAGTACCCAGGATACTGCACTATGCTACGTGCCCACACTGCCTGCTCTTAGTACCCAGGATACTGCACTATGCTACGTGCCCACACTGCCTGCTCTTAGTACCCAGGATACTGCACTATGCTATGTGCCCCCACTGCCTGCTCTTAGTACCCAGGATACTGCACTATGCTACGCGCCCACACTGCCGGCTCTTAGTACCCAGGATACTGCACTATGCTACGCGCCCACACTGCCTGCTCTTAGTACCCAGGATACTGCACTATGCTACGCTCCCACACTGCCTGCTCTTAGTCCCCAGGATACTGCACTATGCTACGTGCCCACACTGCCTGCTCTTAGTACCCAGGATACTGCACTATGCTACGCGCCCACACTGCCTGCTCTTAGTACCCAGGATACTGCACTATGCTACGCGCCCACACTGCCTGCTCTTAGTACCCAGGATACTGCACTATGCTACGCGCTCACACTGCCTGCTCTTAGTACCCAGGATACTGCACTATGCTACGCGCCCACACTGCCTGCTCTTAGTACCCAGAATACTGCACTATGCTACGTGCCCACACTGCCTGCTCTTAGTACCCAGGAGACTGCACTATGCTACGCGCCCACACTGCCTGCTCTTAGTACCCAGGATACTGCACTATGCTACGCGCCCACACTGCCTACTCTTAGTACCCAGGATACTGCACTATGCTATGTGCCCCCACTGTCTGCTCTTAGTACCCAGGATACTGCACTATGCTATGTGCCCACACTGCCTGCTCTTAGTACCCAGGATACTGCACTATGCTACGCGCCCACACTGCCTGCTCTTAGTACCCAGGATACTGCACTATGCTATGTGCCCACACTGCCTGCTCTTAGTACCCAGGATACTGCACTATGCTACGCGCCCACACTGCCTGCTCTTAGTACCCAGAATACTGCACTATGCTACGCGCCCACACTGCCTGCTCTTAGTACCCAGGATACTGCACTATGCTACGTGCCCACACTGCCTGCTCTTAGTACCCAGGATACTGCACTATGCTACGTGCCCACACTGCCGGCTCTTAGTACCCAGGATACTGCACTATGCTACGCGCCCACACTGCCTGCTCTTAGTACCCAGGATACTGCACTATGCTACGTGCCCACACTGCCTGCTCTTAGTACCCAGGATACTGCACTATGCTATGTGCCCACACTGCCTGCTCTTAGTACCCAGAATACTGCACTATGCTACGCGCCCACACTGCCTGCTCTTAGTACCCAGGATACTGCACTATGCTATGTGCCCACACTGCCTGCTCTTAGTACCCAGGATACTGCACTATGCTACGCGCCCACACTGCCTGCTCTTAGTACCCAGGATACTGCACTATGCTACGTGCCCACACTGCCTGCTCTTAGTACCCAGGATACTGCACTATGCTATGTGCCCACACTGCCTGCTCTTAGTACCCAGAATACTGCACTATGCTACGCGCCCACACTGTCTGCTCTTAGTACCCAGGATACTGCACTATGCTACGTGCCCACACTGCCTGCTCTTAGTACCCAGGATACTGCACTATGCTACGTGCCCACACTGCCTGCTCTTAGTACCCAGAATACTGCACTATGCTACGCGCCCACACTGTCTGCTCTTAGTACCCAGGATACTGCACTATGCTACGTGCCCACACTGACTGCTCTTAGTACCCAGGATACTGCACTATGCTACGTGCCCACACTGCCTGCTCTTAGTACCCAGAATACTGCACTATGCTACGTGCCCACACTGCCTGCTCTTAGTACCCAGGATACTGCACTATGCTACGTGCCCACACTGCCTGCTCTTAGTACCCAGGATACTGCACTATGCTATGTGCCCCCACTGCCTGCTCTTAGTACCCAGGATACTGCACTATGCTACGTGCCCACACTGCCTGCTCTTAGTACCCAGGATACTGCACTATGCTATGTGCCCCCACTGCCTGCTCTTAGTACCCAGGATACTGCACTATGCTACGTGCCCACACTGCCTGCTCTTAGTACCCAGGATACTGCACTATGCTACGCGCCCACACTGCCTGCTCTTAGTACCCAGAATACTGCACTATGCTATGTGCCCCCACTGCCTGCTCTTAGTACCCAGGATACTGCACTATGCTACGCGCCCACACTGCCGGCTCTTAGTACCCAGGATACTGCACTATGCTACGAGCCCACACTGCCTGCTCTTAGTACCCAGGATACTGCACTATGCTACGCTCCCACACTGCCTGCTCTTAGTCCCCAGGATACTGCACTATGCTACGTGCCCACACTGCCTGCTCTTAGTACCCAGGATACTGCACTATGCTACGCGCCCACACTGCCTGCTCTTAGTACCCAGGATACTGCACTATGCTACGCGCCCACACTGCCTGCTCTTAGTACCCAGGATACTGCACTATGCTACGCGCCCACACTGCCTGCTCTTAGTACCCAGGATACTGCACTATGCTACGCGCCCACACTGCCTGCTCTTAGTACCCAGAATACTGCACTATGCTACGTGCCCACACTGCCTGCTCTTAGTACCCAGGATACTGCACTATGCTACGCGCCCACACTGCCTGCTCTTAGTACCCAGGATACTGCACTATGCTACGCGCCCACACTGCCTACTCTTAGTACCCAGGATACTGCACTATGCTATGTGCCCCCACTGTCTGCTCTTAGTACCCAGGATACTGCACTATGCTATGTGCCCACACTGCCTGCTCTTAGTACCCAGGATACTGCACTATGCTACGCGCCCACACTGCCTGCTCTTAGTACCCAGGATACTGCACTATGCTACGTGCCCACACTGTCTGCTCTTAGTACCCAGGATACTGCACTATGCTACGCGCCCACACTGCCTGCTCTTAGTACCCAGGATACTGCACTATGCTACGCGCCCACACTGCCTGCTCTTAGTACCCAGGATACTGCACTATGCTACGTGCCCACACTGCCTGCTCTTAGTACCCAGGATACTGCACTATGCTATGTGCCCACACTGCCAGCTCTTAGTACCCAGAATACTGCACTATGCTACGCGCCCACACTGTCTGCTCTTAGTACCCAGGATACTGCACTATGCTATGTGCCCACACTGCCTGCTCTTAGTACCCAGAATACTGCACTATGCTACGCGCCCACACTGCCTGCTCTTAGTACCCAGAATACTGCACTATGCTACGTGCCCACACTGCCTGCTCTTAGTACCCAGGATACTGCACTATGCTACGCGCCCACACTGCCTGCTCTTAGTACCCAGGATACTGCACTATGCTACGCGCCCACACTGCCTGCTCTTAGTACCCAGGATACTGCACTATGCTATGTGCCCCCACTGTCTGCTCTTAGTACCCAGGATACTGCACTATGCTATGTGCCCACACTGCCTGCTCTTAGTACCCAGGATACTGCACTATGCTACGCGCCCACACTGCCTGCTCTTAGTACCCAGGATACTGCACTATGCTATGTGCCCACACTGTCTGCTCTTAGTACCCAGGATACTGCACTATGCTACGCGCCCACACTGCCTGCTCTTAGTACCCAGAATACTGCACTATGCTACGCGCCCACACTGCCTGCTCTTAGTACCCAGGATACTGCACTATGCTACGTGCCCACACTGCCTGCTCTTAGTACCCAGGATACTGCACTATGCTACGTGCCCACACTGCCGGCTCTTAGTACCCAGGATACTGCACTATGCTACGCGCCCACACTGCCTGCTCTTAGTACCCAGGATACTGCACTATGCTACGTGCCCTCACTGCCTGCTCTTAGTACCCAGGATACTGCACTATGCTATGTGCCCACACTGCCTGCTCTTAGTACCCAGAATACTGCACTATGCTACGCGCCCACACTGCCTGCTCTTAGTACCCAGGATACTGCACTATGCTATGTGCCCACACTGCCTGCTCTTAGTACCCAGGATACTGCACTATGCTACGCGCCCACACTGCCTGCTCTTAGTACCCAGGATACTGCACTATGCTACGTGCCCACACTGCCTGCTCTTAGTACCCAGGATACTGCACTATGCTATGTGCCCACACTGCCTGCTCTTAGTACCCAGAATACTGCACTATGCTACGCGCCCACACTGTCTGCTCTTAGTACCCAGGATACTGCACTATGCTACGTGCCCACACTGACTGCTCTTAGTACCCAGGATACTGCACTATGCTACGTGCCCACACTGCCTGCTCTTAGTACCCAGAATACTGCACTATGCTACGTGCCCACACTGCCTGCTCTTAGTACCCAGGATACTGCACTATGCTACGTGCCCACACTGCCTGCTCTTAGTACCCAGGATACTGCACTATGCTATGTGCCCCCACTGCCTGCTCTTAGTACCCAGGATACTGCACTATGCTACGTGCCCACACTGACTGCTCTTAGTACCCAGGATACTGCACTATGCTACGCGCCCACACTGCCTGCTCTTAGTACCCAGGATACTGCACTATGCTACGCGCCCACACTGCCTGCTCTTAGTACCCAGAATACTGCACTATGCTACGCGCCCACACTGCCTGCTCTTAGTACCCAGGATACTGCACTATGCTACGTGCCCACACTGCCTGCTCCTAGTACCCAGGATACTGCACTATGCTACGCGCCCACACTGCCTGCTCTTAGTACCCAGGATACTGCACTATGCTACGTGCCCACACTGCCTGCTCTTAGTACCCAGGATACTGCACTATGCTACGTGCCCACACTGCCTGCTCTTAGTACCCAGGATACTGCACTATGCTATGTGCCCACACTGCCTGCTCTTAGTACCCAGAATACTGCACTATGCTACGCGCCCACACTGCCTGCTCTTAGTACCCAGGATACTGCACTATGCTACGTGCCCACACGGCCTGCTCCTAGTACCCAGGATACTGCACTATGCTACGTGCCCACACTGCCTGCTCTTAGTACCCAGGATACTGCACTATGCTACGCGCCCACACTGCCTGCTCTTAGTACCCAGGATACTGCACTATGCTACGTGCCCACACTGCCTGCTCTTAGTACCCAGGATACTGCACTATGCTACGCGCCCACACTGCCTGCTCCTAGTACCCAGGATACTGCACTATGCTACGCGCCCACACTGCCTGCTCTTAGTACCCAGAATACTGCACTATGCTACGTGCCCACACTGCCTGCTCTTAGTACCCAGGATACTGCACTATGCTACGTGCCCACACTGCCTGCTCTTAGTACCCAGGATACTGCACTATGCTACGTGCCCACACTGCCTGCTCTTAGTACCCAGGATACTGCACTATGCTACGTGCCCACACTGCCTGCTCTTAGTACCCAGGATACTGCACTATGCTACGTGCCCACACTGCCTGCTCTTAGTACCCAGAATACTGCACTATGCTACGTGCCCACACTGCCTGCTCTTAGTACCCAGGATACTGCACTATGCTACGTGCCCACACTGTCTGCTCTTAGTACCCAGGATACTGCACTATGCTACGCGCCCACACTGCCTGCTCTTAGTACCCAGGATACTGCACTATGCTACGTGCCCACACTGCCTGCTCTTAGTACCCAGGATACTGCACTATGCTACGTGCCCACACTGCCTGCTCTTAGTACCCAGGATACTGCACTATGCTACGCGCCCACACTGCCTGCTCTTAGTACCCAGGATACTGCACTATGCTACGTGCCCCCACTGCCTGCTCTTAGTACCCAGGATACTGCACTATGCTACGCGCCCACACTGCCTGCTCTTAGTACCCAGGATACTGCACTATGCTACGCGCCCACACTGCCTGCTCTTAGTACCCAGAATACTGCACTATGCTACGCGCCCACACTGCCTGCTCTTAGTACCCAGGATACTGCACTATGCTACGCGCCCACACTGCCTGCTCTTAGTACCCAGGATACTGCACTATGCTACGTGCCCACACTGCCTGCTCTTAGTACCCAGGATACTGCACTATGCTACGTGCCCACACTGCCTGCTCTTAGTACCCAGGATACTGCACTATGCTATGTGCCCCCACTGCCTGCTCTTAGTACCCAGGATACTGCACTATGCTACGCGCCCACACTGCCTGCTCTTAGTACCCAGGATACTGCACTATGCTACGCGCCCACACTGCCTGCTCTTAGTACCCAGGATACTGCACTATGCTACGCGCCCACACTGCCTGCTCTTAGTCCCCAGGATACTGCACTATGCTACGTGCCCACACTGCCTGCTCTTAGTACCCAGGATACTGCACTATGCTACGCGCCCACACTGCCTGCTCTTAGTACCCAGGATACTGCACTATGCTACGCGCCCACACTGCCTGCTCTTAGTACCCAGGATACTGCACTATGCTACGCGCCCACACTGCCTGCTCTTAGTACCCAGGATACTGCACTATGCTACGCGCCCACACTGCCTGCTCTTAGTACCCAGAATACTGCACTATGCTATGTGCCCACACTGCCTGCTCTTAGTACCCAGGAGACTGCACTATGCTACGCGCCCACACTGCCTGCTCTTAGTACCCAGGATACTGCACTATGCTACGCGCCCACACTGCCTACTCTTAGTACCCAGGATACTGCACTATGCTATGTGCCCCCACTGTCTGCTCTTAGTACCCAGGATACTGCACTATGCTATGTGCCCACACTGCCTGCTCTTAGTACCCAGGATACTGCACTATGCTACGCGCCCACACTGCCTGCTCTTAGTACCCAGGATACTGCACTATGCTATGTGCCCACACTGTCTGCTCTTAGTACCCAGGATACTGCACTATGCTACGCGCCCACACTGCCTGCTCTTAGTACCCAGAATACTGCACTATGCTACGCGCCCACACTGCCTGCTCTTAGTACCCAGGATACTGCACTATGCTACGTGCCCACACTGCCTGCTCTTAGTACCCAGGATACTGCACTATGCTACGCGCCCACACTGCCGGCTCTTAGTACCCAGGATACTGCACTATGCTACGCGCCCACACTGCCTGCTCTTAGTACCCAGGATACTGCACTATGCTACGCGCCCACACTGCCTGCTCTTAGTACCCAGGATACTGCACTATGCTATGTGCCCACACTGCCTGCTCTTAGTACCCAGAATACTGCACTATGCTACGCGCCCACACTGCCTGCTCTTAGTACCCAGGATACTGCACTATGCTATGTGCCCACACTGCCTGCTCTTAGTACCCAGGATACTGCACTATGCTACGCGCCCACACTGCCTGCTCTTAGTACCCAGGATACTGCACTATGCTACGTGCCCACACTGCCTGCTCTTAGTACCCAGGATACTGCACTATGCTATGTGCCCACACTGCCTGCTCTTAGTACCCAGAATACTGCACTATGCTACGCGCCCACACTGTCTGCTCTTAGTACCCAGGATACTGCACTATGCTACGTGCCCACACTGCCTGCTCTTAGTACCCAGGATACTGCACTATGCTACGTGCCCACACTGCCTGCTCTTAGTACCCAGAATACTGCACTATGCTACGCGCCCACACTGTCTGCTCTTAGTACCCAGGATACTGCACTATGCTACGTGCCCACACTGACTGCTCTTAGTACCCAGGATACTGCACTATGCTACGCGCCCACACTGTCTGCTCTTAGTACCCAGAATACTGCACTATGCTACGTGCCCACACTGCCTGCTCTTAGTACCCAGGATACTGCACTATGCTACGTGCCCACACTGCCTGCTCTTAGTACCCAGGATACTGCACTATGCTATGTGCCCCCACTGCCTGCTCTTAGTACCCAGGATACTGCACTATGCTACGTGCCCACACTGACTGCTCTTAGTACCCAGGATACTGCACTATGCTATGTGCCCCCACTGCCTGCTCTTAGTACCCAGGATACTGCACTATGCTACGTGCCCACACTGCCTGCTCTTAGTACCCAGGATACTGCACTATGCTACGCGCCCACACTGCCTGCTCTTAGTACCCAGAATACTGCACTATGCTATGTGCCCCCACTGCCTGCTCTTAGTACCCAGGATACTGCACTATGCTACGTGCCCACACTGCCGGCTCTTAGTACCCAGGATACTGCACTATGCTACGAGCCCACACTGCCTGCTCTTAGTACCCAGGATACTGCACTATGCTACGCTCCCACACTGCCTGCTCTTAGTCCCCAGGATACTGCACTATGCTACGTGCCCACACTGCCTGCTCTTAGTACCCAGGATACTGCACTATGCTACGTGCCCACACTGCCTGCTCTTAGTACCCAGGATACTGCACTATGCTACGCGCCCACACTGCCTGCTCTTAGTACCCAGGATACTGCACTATGCTACGCGCCCACACTGCCTGCTCTTAGTACCCAGGATACTGCACTATGCTACGCGCCCACACTGCCTGCTCTTAGTACCCAGAATACTGCACTATGCTACGTGCCCACACTGCCTGCTCTTAGTACCCAGGATACTGCACTATGCTACGCGCCCACACTGCCTGCTCTTAGTACCCAGGATACTGCACTATGCTACGCGCCCACACTGCCTACTCTTAGTACCCAGGATACTGCACTATGCTATGTGCCCACACTGCCTGCTCTTAGTACCCAGGATACTGCACTATGCTATGTGCCCACACTGCCTGCTCTTAGTACCCAGAATACTGCACTATGCTACGCGCCCACACTGCCTGCTCTTAGTACCCAGGATACTGCACTATGCTACGTGCCCACACTGTCTGCTCTTAGTACCCAGGATACTGCACTATGCTACGCGCCCACACTGCCTGCTCTTAGTACCCAGAATACTGCACTATGCTACGCGCCCACACTGCCTGCTCTTAGTACCCAGGATACTGCACTATGCTACGTGCCCACACTGCCTGCTCTTAGTACCCAGGATACTGCACTATGCTACGTGCCCACACTGCCAGCTCTTAGTACCCAGAATACTGCACTATGCTACGCGCCCACACTGTCTGCTCTTAGTACCCAGGATACTGCACTATGCTATGTGCCCACACTGCCTGCTCTTAGTACCCAGAATACTGCACTATGCTACGCGCCCACACTGCCTGCTCTTAGTACCCAGAATACTGCACTATGCTACGTGCCCACACTGCCTGCTCTTAGTACCCAGGATACTGCACTATGCTACGCGCCCACACTGCCTGCTCTTAGTACCCAGGATACTGCACTATGCTACGCGCCCACACTGCCTGCTCTTAGTACCCAGGATACTGCACTATGCTATGTGCCCCCACTGTCTGCTCTTAGTACCCAGGATACTGCACTATGCTATGTGCCCACACTGCCTGCTCTTAGTACCCAGGATACTGCACTATGCTACGCGCCCACACTGCCTGCTCTTAGTACCCAGGATACTGCACTATGCTATGTGCCCACACTGTCTGCTCTTAGTACCCAGGATACTGCACTATGCTACGCGCCCACACTGCCTGCTCTTAGTACCCAGAATACTGCACTATGCTACGCGCCCACACTGCCTGCTCTTAGTACCCAGGATACTGCACTATGCTACGTGCCCACACTGCCTGCTCTTAGTACCCAGGATACTGCACTATGCTACGTGCCCACACTGCCTGCTCTTAGTACCCAGGATACTGCACTATGCTACGCGCCCACACTGCCTGCTCTTAGTACCCAGGATACTGCACTATGCTACGTGCCCACACTGCCTGCTCTTAGTACCCAGGATACTGCACTATGCTATGTGCCCACACTGCCTGCTCTTAGTACCCAGGATACTGCACTATGCTACGCGCCCACACTGCCTGCTCTTAGTACCCAGGATACTGCACTATGCTATGTGCCCACACTGCCTGCTCTTAGTACCCAGGATACTGCACTATGCTACGCGCCCACACTGCCTGCTCTTAGTACCCAGGATACTGCACTATGCTACGTGCCCACACTGCCTGCTCTTAGTACCCAGGATACTGCACTATGCTATGTGCCCACACTGCCTGCTCTTAGTACCCAGAATACTGCACTATGCTACGCGCCCACACTGTCTGCTCTTAGTACCCAGGATACTGCACTATGCTACGTGCCCACACTGACTGCTCTTAGTACCCAGGATACTGCACTATGCTACGTGCCCACACTGCCTGCTCTTAGTACCCAGAATACTGCACTATGCTACGTGCCCACACTGCCTGCTCTTAGTACCCAGGATACTGCACTATGCTACGTGCCCACACTGCCTGCTCTTAGTACCCAGGATACTGCACTATGCTATGTGCCCCCACTGCCTGCTCTTAGTACCCAGGATACTGCACTATGCTACGTGCCCACACTGACTGCTCTTAGTACCCAGGATACTGCACTATGCTACGCGCCCACACTGCCTGCTCTTAGTACCCAGGATACTGCACTATGCTACGCGCCCACACTGCCTGCTCTTAGTACCCAGAATACTGCACTATGCTACGCGCCCACACTGCCTGCTCTTAGTACCCAGGATACTGCACTATGCTACGCGCCCACACTGCCTGCTCTTAGTACCCAGGATACTGCACTATGCTATGTGCCCCCACTGCCTGCTCTTAGTACCCAGGATACTGCACTATGCTACGTGCCCACACTGCCTGCTCTTAGTACCCAGGATACTGCACTATGCTACGCGCCCACACTGCCTGCTCTTAGTACCCAGGATACTGCACTATGCTATGTGCCCCACTGCCTGCTCTTAGTACCCAGGATACTGCACTATGCTACGCGCCCACACTGCCGGCTCTTAGTACCCAGGATACTGCACTATGCTACGAGCCCACACTGCCTGCTCTTAGTACCCAGGATACTGCACTATGCTACGCTCCCACACTGCCTGCTCTTAGTCCCCAGGATACTGCACTATGCTACGTGCCCACACTGCCTGCTCTTAGTACCCAGGATACTGCACTATGCTACGCGCCCACACTGCCTGCTCTTAGTACCCAGGATACTGCACTATGCTACGCGCCCACACTGCCTGCTCTTAGTACCCAGGATACTGCACTATGCTACGCGCCCACACTGCCTGCTCTTAGTACCCAGGATACTGCACTATGCTACGCGCCCACACTGCCTGCTCTTAGTACCCAGAATACTGCACTATGCTACGTGCCCACACTGCCTGCTCTTAGTACCCAGGATACTGCACTATGCTACGCGCCCACACTGCCTGCTCTTAGTACCCAGGATACTGCACTATGCTACGTGCCCACACTGCCTACTCTTAGTACCCAGGATACTGCACTATGCTATGTGCCCCCACTGTCTGCTCTTAGTACCAGGATACTGCACTATGCTATGTGCCCACACTGCCTGCTCTTAGTACCCAGGATACTGCACTATGCTACGCGCCCACACTGCCTGCTCTTAGTACCCAGGATACTGCACTATGCTACGTGCCCACACTGTCTGCTCTTAGTACCCAGGATACTGCACTATGCTACGCGCCCACACTGCCTGCTCTTAGTACCCAGAATACTGCACTATGCTACGCGCCCACACTGCCTGCTCTTAGTACCCAGGATACTGCACTATGCTACGTGCCCACACTGCCTGCTCTTAGTACCCAGGATACTGCACTATGCTATGTGCCCACACTGCCTGCTCTTAGTACCCAGAATACTGCACTATGCTACGCGCCCACACTGTCTGCTCTTAGTACCCAGGATACTGCACTATGCTACGTGCCCACACTGACTGCTCTTAGTACCCAGGATACTGCACTATGCTATGTGCCCACACTGCCTGCTCTTAGTACCCAGGATACTGCACTATGCTACGCGCCCACACTGCCTGCTCTTAGTACCCAGGATACTGCACTATGCTACGTGCCCACACTGTCTGCTCTTAGTACCCAGGATACTGCACTATGCTACGCGCCCACACTGCCTGCTCTTAGTACCCAGAATACTGCACTATGCTACGCGCCCACACTGCCTGCTCTTAGTACCCAGGATACTGCACTATGCTACGTGCCCACACTGCCTGCTCTTAGTACCCAGGATACTGCACTATGCTACGTGCCCACACTGCCGGCTCTTAGTACCCAGGATACTGCACTATGCTACGCGCTCACACTGCCTGCTCTTAGTACCCAGGATACTGCACTATGCTACGTGCCCACACTGCCTGCACTTAGTACCCAGGATACTGCACTATGCTATGTGCCCACACTGCCTGCTCTTAGTACCCAGAATACTGCACTATGCTACGCGCCCACACTGCCTGCTCTTAGTACCCAGGATACTGCACTATGCTACGTGCCCACACTGCCTGCTCTTAGTACCCAGGATACTGCACTATGCTATGTGCCCACACTGCCTGCTCTTAGTACCTAGAATACTGCACTATGCTACGCGCCCACACTGTCTGCTCTTAGTACCCAGGATACTGCACTATGCTACGTGCCCACACTGACTGCTCTTAGTACCCAGGATACTGCACTATGCTACGTGCCCACACTGCCTGCTCTTAGTACCCAGAATACTGCACTATGCTACGTGCCCACACTGCCTGCTCTTAGTACCCAGGATACTGCACTATGCTACGTGCCCACACTGCCTGCTCTTAGTACCCAGGATACTGCACTATGCTATGTGCCCCCACTGCCTGCTCTTAGTACCCAGGATACTGCACTATGCTACGTGCCCACACTGACTGCTCTTAGTACCCAGGATACTGCACTATGCTACGCGCCCACACTGCCTGCTCTTATTACCCAGGATACTGCACTATGCTACGCGCCCACACTGCCTGCTCTTAGTACCCAGAATACTGCACTATGCTACGCGCCCACACTGCCTGCTCTTAGTACCCAGGATACTGCACTATGCTACGCGCCCACACTGCCTGCTCTTAGTACCCAGGATACTGCACTATGCTATGTGCCCCCACTGCCTGCTCTTAGTACCCAGGATACTGCACTATGCTACGTGCCCACACTGCCTGCTCTTAGTACCCAGGATACTGCACTATGCTACGTGCCCACACTGCCTGCTCTTAGTACCCAGGATACTGCACTATGCTATGTGCCCCACTGCCTGCTCTTAGTACCCAGGATACTGCACTATGCTACGCGCCCACACTGCCTGCTCTTAGTATCCAGGATACTGCACT